>NC_136486.1:63687406-63962406 GCF_053919585.1 Euprymna scolopes | reverse complement strand
TACTGAAACGTGCTTAATAAGTTAGATATACGATAAAGGTAAGTTATCGAAGCTATTGTTGGAAGAAATAACAGTGTATCTCATGAACGATTCTATCCAAGAAAGTTTTGTGGATTGACCCTGTAACTGGCAAGAATAGTGAAGATGATATATGTTAATATATATATATATATATATATATATATATATATATATAGCTATTATGAAACAGGAAACTATTGTTGAAAAAAAAAACGTCAGAAAACATAAAGAATGATAACACGATGAAGTAAAAAGTAGCTGAAATGTTGGAAAACATAGAAGAATATATCGCGAGTGTTTTCCTCACAGGAAAAACAATGGCACCTACGAAATCATGAAAAATAATCTGTCTGAAAGGATAGAAATTTGGGAGGAGGACAGAATCAGAAGGTCTTTCACTGTAATAATACACGTTGTGAAAAAAGCTTAATTACACTTCTTGCGACTAAGACTCTAGAGGTATAAAAAAACTGCGTAATGAGCTAAAACATTAATATACGTATGTTGAAATAATTTTAAAATTTTAAAAATACATACAATATTTAACATTCCAGCACATAATTGACACTTCTATGATGTTGTTTGAATACTATTTTAAAATTTATTTTTAACATCTCTTAATTAAGGAGTTTATAAATCTTTTTTCTTTTCCTTACCCACAAGTAGCGTAAGCATTCCCCATTGCAAAGTATTTTCCCGACTCACATATAGGAATATGAACCCATAACACTAAAAAATCCGTCATCTTTGTGGTAATATACCAATCTTGTGTTCATATTGGTTGCCCTATTCTTTTAGTTTTACTTAGCAATCCTAGCAGTTACTTTCATAATTATTATTATTATTATGATTATTATGATTATTATTATTATTATTATTATTATTATTATTATTATTGGCTCACACAGAGCTTTCACACAAGGCAACAAACGATCTGATTGTAAACCCGTTATGTTCTCTGGAAGCTGAGTGACAACAAGTCTCCCCAGACGTCCAGCTCTCTCCACCTCCTTCAATAGCATTTGCAAATGAATTTGCATAATCGCCACAGCCGCTTACCATTGATTTCTCGCTGGTAGTGGCCATTGGTTTATACTGGAATTTGAGTGGCACTTAGCCTCCCCAAGGTTCCAGTTCTCTTTGCGCTTGCCCAACCGAGGGCTGGTTGGCGCTCGCTCCTCGGTCTTTCAGTCCTTATTGACCCTTCTTGGCCCTTTGGTATCACTTTTTTATTGGGGGGGGAACAGTAATGAAACAATAGGGGGTATGCATGATGGGGGGGTTGTAGAACTTGTAGATATGCAGTTTCCGTGTTCTTCATTCCCTGTAACGCTTATTCGTTATATTGTCTTCATGTATTATTCTCCGCATTCAAGGGGTTTCCTTAATATTTCAGTCGTTTTCATTATTGGTAGTCGGTGTATTTTTGCCGTTATTCCTCTGATTCCAATTTCTGACATTTTTTTTCGAAATGTTTCGGAATTGTTCCTAGTGCTTCTACTATTATCGGTACTATTTTGATTTTCTTCATCTTCCATATCCCTTTCAGCTCTCTGGCTAGCTCTATGTATTTGCTCCGTTTCT
The DNA here is from genome assembly GCF_053919585.1 of Euprymna scolopes. NCBI lineage: Eukaryota > Metazoa > Mollusca > Cephalopoda > Sepiida > Sepiolidae > Euprymna > Euprymna scolopes. Next base: position 63,960,801 of record NC_136486.1, on the reverse strand, counting down.
CCTTTTTTTTTCATACTCACCCTGTGATCAGCTGGGACACCAAAGTCTACGATTTGACAGGATTTTTCTTTCTTGTTAATTATTACGACATCTGGTCTTCTTGCCTCGATGGGTTTGTCCGTCTGTATGTCTATGTCCCATAGGATTTTGTGATTCTCGTTTTCGAGTGCTGTTGCGGGTTTATGCTTGTACCATTTATGTGTACGCTCAAAATGCAGTCCTTGGCACAATTCACAGTGTACCCTCCCACTTGGTCATGCCCGTTTTTGTATTCCTTTTGAACCAATTTGCTGCATTCACTTACTATATGGTTTATCGTTTCATTTCTTTGTCCACAGAGTCTGCATTTGCTATTGTCTTGTGTTTTATCGATCCTTGCTTTGATATGGTTGGTTCTTATCGAGTTATCTTGTGCTGCAATTATGAGAGATTCAGTTTCACGGTTTATATGTCCTTTTCGCATCCATATCAAGGTGTTTTCCTTATTCCCACCTTTTGTCATTCTTATGAATCTTCCGTGGTGTTGTTTCTCTTCCCATTTCTCTTTTCTCGTTTTGTGGTTTGTCTCTCTGTTTTCTTTTTTTTGTTTTTTTCAGTGTTTCTCACTGCCATAATTATCCTTTCAGTGTTGCATTATGTATTTTTCTAGTTCTTCTTCACACAGTCTTCTATACAGATCAGTCCTCTCCCGCCGTCTTTCCTTTTCACATAGAGTCTTTCAATATCGTCCTTTGGGTCTAGTGCATTATGCATGATCATGAGTTTCCTGGTTTTCTGGTCGAGTTGTCTCAGTTCTTCTTTTGTCCACCCTATAAACTGTCCAGAGTCTCTCACTAGTGATACTGCCCATGCATTTATACCTTTTATAAGGTTTCTGTTATATAATTCCGTTTCCAGGAGTTTTCTTGTTCTCCTAAGGTATTCCTTTCCAATTTTCTCTTTCATTTCTGTTGCTCTGATGGTGTCCGCTTCCAGAATTCTCAAGTATTTATAATCGTCCTGTTCCCCTAGATCCCTCATTTCTGTTTGGTTGGATATTTCCATTCCTTCTGTCGTTTCCAGTTTTCCCTTTCTTATAACTAGTAGTGCGCACTTTTCCATTCCAAATTCCATTTGGATATCTTGGCCGAAGATCCTGGTAGTGTTAATTAGTGTCTCTTGCTCCTTTTCGGTCCTTGCAAAAAGTGTCAGATCGTCCATGTACATCAGGTAGTTCATGTTTTCATCTGTATTGGAGAACTTGTATCCGGCTTGGCACTTTCTCAGAATACTGTTCAAGGGCATCATAGCTATGATGAACAGTAGTGGTGATAGTGAGTCTCCTTGGAAGATGCCTCTTTGTATGTTAATTTCTGTCATGTGTTGTCCATCAGCTGTCAATTCCAGTCTCCATGTTTTCCTTGCATTTTCTATTACGTTGGTGATCCTGCTTGGTATTTTATAAATTTGTAGGCATTCTATTATCCGTGCTTGTGGGATCCTGTCGTACGCTTTGTTGTAGTCGATCCATGCCATGGCTAAATTCGTTCTCCTCCTTTTTACCTCTTTTAGGATCTTTTGATCTATATATAACAGGTTATGTGTTCCTCTTTTTCCTTCTTGGCATCCTTTCTGCTCACTGGGGATAAGTCCAAGGTTATTTAGAGAGTGGTAGATTTGTTCCTTCAGTTGTGCTGTCAGTATCTTCCATATAGTTGGTAAGCACGTGATTGGCATATAGTTGCTAGGGACGGTTCCTTTCTGCGTATCCTTTTGTAGCAGTGTGGTTCTACCTTTTGTCATCCAGTCTGGTACGTTTGCTGTCTGTATGCATCTTCTCAGTTTTGGGGCTAGCCTTTCGTGTAAGGTTGTCAATGTTTTGAACCAGTATGCATGTATCCCGTCGTGCCCTGGTGCTTCTAGTTCGCCATTTTTCCTATGTTTTTCTTTAGGGTTTCCTTGCTGATTTCATTCACCGTTCCTTCTTCTATTTGTTGTAAATCTTCCTTCATGTCATTCCGCCATTCGGCATTTCTATTGTGTTCTCGTCACTCTTCCCATATTTTACTCCAGTAGAGTTCGGTTTCAGTCGAATTTTTTTTCTGTTTTTGTTTTTCCTCCGTTCACATTTTGGTAGAATTGGCTTTCATTAGTTTCGAATGTTCTGTTTTGTTTGCATTGTTCAGATTTATATCTATATCGTCACAATCCTGCTTCTTTTGCTTTTATTTCTTGGTCCAGTTCTTCATGTTTCTTGTTTAGCCCCTCCCTGTCAGTTACATTTCCAATATTCCGTTTTCTCCACATTGCTTTCTTCCTGTTGATCATTTTGGTTTATTTTTTTATGTTTCTGTATTTGGGTTTCTAGTCTTATTCCCATCCAGGTTTTGTCGATCCGCTTGTCTTCCCATTTTCCGATTTGAGTTTCATACTTACCATTTTGGCGCCTGCGTAAATCAGGTTGTTTACGTCTGTGATTGTATTTGTTGGGATATGTGGGAGGAGTTTGTTAACCTTCTCTGTTTCTGTTTTTAAGTTCCTTAACGAACCATTACGAGTCTGTTCTCTTCTGTTGTCCATTTCTATCTTCAGTATTTTTTTCCTTTTGATGGTTATCATGGCTGTGCTGTGTTTGTTCGGTATCATTTTGTTCCCTGAAATTAGAGGTTATACTTACCTGTTCAACGTCCACGTCATTTGAGTTTCTGAAACTAGAAAGTTGGCCATAATTCGCAGGATGACTACCGGATCCCCCATGCTGGCCAACGAAGGAGCACCTGCCGATCATGACACCCAGATCTTTCTTCTGTGTCGCATGGTTTGGATTATTTGTAATTGAAATTTTTCATGTTTTGGTGTTTGTGGCAACACCGAGTCCAGAAATGTTTTACCTATGGTTCAGATGCAGGGATAGTGTATAGCTCCCGTGTATCCAAGAGGTATCCTTCACTATCCCACATACATATGGGACATAAAAAATAAATAAAAAAATAAAAGAATAAAAAAATAAATAAAATAATAATAACAATAAATAAATAATTAAATATATAACTAAGTATTCTACTTAGTAAAAGTCGAAAGTTATGCCCTGAAAGAGGGCGTTTGAAGATAGGTCCACCTTACATCATACTGTTTAGCCGTTGGAAATGTTGCATAGGAAAAGAGAAGGAGGGCAATATTCCCGGCCGCTTTGGTAGTATTTAATTCCCTCGTGCAAAGGCGGGCACATTTCTACGTCAATATCGGTAAAAAGGCTGGTTTCTGTTATAAATTCGAACTAAGATTTAACTAGATAATTCGCCTGTCGCCCGTCTGGATGTTTTTGCATTCATTTTTAGAGGATTTTCATTAAATTTGAATTGAAACAAAGACTGTTTTCTGAAATGAATTCGAAGTAACATACACTTTTTTATTTTTTTATTAAAAAAAAAAGACATAAACTCACATTTCGTTAGGTTCTTTAAAAGAGTTTTCTGTCACGAGTGTACTAATACCTATCCTCTGTGGGCTCCAGTCTTGAATTAAATGCCAGGTCGTTGGTCAGTAGAGAGTAAGGGTAAGGAGAGGGGCGCGGGGGGTGAAAGCAGTCCTTTCTAGTACAAACATACGCACATGTATATATGCATACACACAAATTTCGCTAGTCGCCCGTATAGCTATTTTTCCATTCATTTTTAGAGGATTTTCATTAACTTGGAATTGACACACATAATTATACGTTCATATCGAAACAAAGACTGATTTCTGAAATGAATTCGAAGTAACATTAACTTTTTTTCTTAAAGACAAACTCACCTTTCGTTGGGTTCTTTAAAAGAGTTTTCTGTCACGAGTGTACTAGTTTTCTGTCACCAGCGTATTATTATTATTATTATTATTATTATTATTATTATTATTATTATTATTATTATTATTATTATTATTATTATAATCATTAACATTATAATTATTATCACTTATTCATCATTATTTATTTATTTATTTATTTTTCGGTTTAATATTGTCATATAAACGATATTGTCAATATATATAAAATTAGCAAGAAAGTTACTGTATATATTAGATGACTTAATTTTAAGTTAATTTGAGTTAAAGTTATTTACGCGGGAAATTTGTGGATGAAATGGCGTGATTTTTTTTTTTTTGCTTTCTTGTTTTCCTTTTGTTTCCTTCGTGCATTGTGGATCCGTCTAGACGACCTGATCTGACCTGATTTCGCCGCTTGTCAGTGTATCTGGTAAAAGTTTAATGATTTCGTTTTTAGTTCCTCTTCCTCATTTTTTCTCTTCCTTTCCTCTCTAACTCTGTTTTCATTATTATTTTCTATCTCACTCGATTTCTTCATCATATTCCGTTCCCTTCCCCTTTTTATCTTCTTTTCTATTCCCTAATTTATTATACATAATGTGTTTTTTTTCTTTTCTTATATTTAGTTATTATTTTTTTATCTTTTATTTTTATTTATATATTTATTTATTTACCCTTTTCATTTTTCATTTGTTCATGTTTCATTTTTCATTTCAATATCAGTTCAGTTGCTCTTCATTTCATTTTCTTAGTCTGTCTACAGAAAACGGTTTTATTTTATTCGCAGTTCAATGTTATTTTTGAGTGGAATTTGAAACTCATGTTCAATAATTATATACAAATATTAAATATATATAATCATATGTTAATATATATAATCATATGTTCATTATTAAGCAGATTGACCGGAACTATATAAAAATTTATTCACCCAAATCATTATATAAACAAAGAAAATTTCCAGGAAAATACCTACTTTGAACTATTACGTTGTCATGTGGAAAAAGGGTTAATAAAATTTTTCAAATTCGAAAGAGATGAATGATAAATCTAGAGAAATAACAACTTCATTCAGATTCAAAAGGCTAAATATCAGAAATTTAGCATATTATAAGTAATACCCGTCACGATATTGTAGAATTACATTTGCAATATTTAATTCAAAACAAGAAATACGAGAAAAAAATCCTTATTCCATATTATTTTTCTTGTATTCCTGGTTTCATAAAATATTGTAAATTTTATTCTGAAATCTTGTGATGCCTATCACTGTATATATATATATATATATATATATATATATATATATATATATATATATATATATATATTTATATAATAGTAGTTGCCTGTCTTGTCGAACCGATGAGCTTTGAAACAGTGAAACAGTAATGTGTGTGGATTACTATACTATATTATATATTATATATATTATATATATTATATATTATATATATTATATATATACTATGTATTATATATATATTATATATTATTTATATATCATATATATTATATATATATATATATATATATTATAAAAATTACAATTAAATTTACCAAAATGATCCAAGATGGTAAAATTAAAGTATATTATAAATATTAAAGAATTAATATTTATAAAATTATCTCAGCCAGATGTAAAAGCTCGATAACATCAAATAGGAAATAGGGATTATAATATGAGCAAACAGTTAATAAAATATGTTAAAAAACACTTTGAAATGAGTTAAAAACATATTTAATCTGAAAAGGAAACACTAGATATATGGATAGTCCTTAATCCGCAGAGTTCCGAAGAAATATTTTCCTTCTCATCAGACACCTAAAATATGTGATATGTATGCATGCATGTGTCTATACACACACACACACACACACACACATATATATATATATATATATATATATATATATATATGTGTGTGTGTGTGTGTGTGTGTGTGTATAGACACATGCATGCATACATATCACAAATGTATGCATGCATGTGTCTATACACACACACACACACACACACACACATATATATATATATATATATATATATATATATATATATGTGTGTGTGTGTGTGTGTGTGTGTGTATAGACACATGCATGCATACATATCACATATTTTAGGTGTATATATATATACTTGTTTATTGTTCTGTAAACATGCTCACATCCCGCTGCTACAAATAGCCACTTGTTTCAATCAAACAACAGATATCATCAGGCAGCGACTTGACTATTCAAAAGTTCAATGAATAATGGATTTTTATTTTAGGTAGGAACTCTTTAAAAGTTGAAGTTAAAAAACTTAAAACACAGAACTTTAATTAAAAAATGTAAAAAGGGAGGGGCAATTTAAATAAAGTTAAAAGATTACAATGGGGAGAGAGTGATTGAGAAGAGAAAAAAAGAAATAGAGAAAGAAATAGAGAACGAAAATAGAGAGAAAAAAATAGAGAGAAAAAGAAGAGAGAAAAAAATATATAAATATATATATATTATATATATATATATATATAACTATATATACATATATGATATGGAGAAGAAAAGAAAAAAGATATAAATGGTTATTATAAAGAGAATAAGAACTAGAAGGAAAAGGAAAGAATAATGAGATCTAGTTAAATAGAGAAAGAGAGAAAGTAAGAATTTGACAGTATATAGAAAAAGAAAAAGAAAAAGAAAAAGATCTGCGTGTCAACCAATTTATGAACAATTATACAATTCAGTAATGAAACATATTATTACAAATACAAACAGAAGATACAATCCAAGCGTCAGAAATGAACATGTCAAAAAAGGCAGTGAATGTATCCAGCCAGCATATTTATCCTCTCACATACGTCCACGAGTAATATCAACGCAATTCAAACATACGTCTACAGTTAATTAGGCCCTTTATGCTAAATGATATAAGTTTAAAGTTTTCGCGTTTTTATTAGATAAATGTATAAATAAAAAAAAATAATGATAAAACAATATTAAAATTATTATTAATAATAATAAACATAATAATAATAATAATAATAATAATAATAATAATAATAATAATAATAAAAACAGAATAACATTAATATTTATTATCTTTTTAATATAACATATTTAGCCATAAGAGGGGATTAAATGAATTAATTAGGTCCAATAATTATAAATAAAAAACTACTAATATTTATGTATATAAAAAGAATACAATACATATATGTATATACACACACACACATATATATCCATATATACACACATACACACATATATACATATATACATATATATATACATATACATGCACATAAGTAAAGGTGTAACTATACTATTAAGTTGAAAGTTTAAGCTATTTAAGTATAGATATAAAGTCATATTAAATCACAAATTAATACATTCAAGACCAGATTACTAATAACACAGATACAAGTACACTTTCCTATAAATATATAAATATATTCAGGCAAAAGAAGTAATTAAATCAACGAAATACTCAAAAGTAGCGACGCACAGGTAGATAGTACCCAAATTAAAAATAATAAAATACATATGTATATACTCACAGAGAACCAACCGACATACAAATAAGCATATATATATATATATATATATATATATATATATATATATATATATATATGTATAATCTTATGTATACACATACATACAAAAAATACACAAATATATGCACACAATCATATACTAATAAACAACAACACACACACACATATATATACTCACACATAAATATGTATAATTTACATAAATTATATATATAGAAATACATAAGAATACAAATAATTTGGCAAGAGTACAGATAGATGCATACACACATAGAAACATACAAATGGATTGAATAAACATGGGAGGGTATACCAAATAATATAGAAATATATAAATCTAAGTACACACGGTCATAAAATAAATACATAGACACATACATATACACATAGACACACAGGTATATAAGATAGGGGAAGCAAAGAATGAAATCAGGAGAGGAGAAAGTATATTAATAGTATTTTAATAAATTATAGAAATCAGTGACAATTTTAAATTTATTTAAATTTTATATCTAAACTAAATTACTTAAAATATGGTTTTTATAATGTTTGCAATTAATTGAATTTTCGTGCTTCTTATTTAATAATTTATCTCTTTCTCTAAAAGTAAGTATAAATAATTTCTCATAAAAACATAGGTAGCAAGGCGAGTTTAAAGATGAACAGGTTTTCGCTTTCTTTAAAATTTTCCAATTTACTATTGGGGAGTAACCTTGCTCTACTAGTTCATTGTAATATTAAGATTATATATATATATAGCCACATGCATGCATAGATATCACATCTGGTAAGAACTTGAATGCCTAGGGAAGAGAATTGAATGCCTTCAAAACACTGCCCAATGAGTCTAATCCCTCTCTGCACATGCTTGTTAAGACAATCCTCTATTATTGTATATTTCCTACAAGTAAACTTATTCAAAATAACTTAGTATTGGCGGCAAAAAAATATGGCTAAAATGGTTAACTAACAGTAGCTTATACAAGCAACGGGGACTCTTCTTCAGGTGATGATACGGACAGTAGCAGTAGTAAGCTTGATACTCAGCTAAATCTTTTTTTTTCTTGAAATCGCTCAGACCAAATAGACCACAGGAAGGATATACTAAAACATATCAATTGGTAAATAGGAAATGTAATGTTTTTAATTTCCTTAATAACACGGCAATTTGAAATGTATAGATGATTTAATACATTATTCGAATATCTATGAATGACATATACAGAGAACAGGTGTTAATCGCTTAAAATAAGGCACCTTATTAGTTGAGAAATTTGATCGGCGTTTTTGTTCTTTTTTACACAGAGATCATCACTTATCAAGGCCCGGAGGCCACTCGTGTATAAGGGTTTTTGGACCACTGCGCGACCCCAGCATTGATACTGAGAGCTTCTGATTTCTGTCAATCAACCACTACCCTTATGCACCAACTAAAAAGAAATGATTTAATAATTAAGAAGAAATTTCCAGTTATATCATAGCTGGAGATCTTGCGAATTAGACTTTTCTGCCATACCTTATCAAAGCCCTTTGCTATGTCAAGAGCAACTGCTCTAGAGAGGAATCATCCGTCGAGGATTTCGCTAATCCTATGAGAAATAACTGTAAGCATGTCTGCTGTAAGTCTAGCAGTACTAAAACCATATTGCATGTCACTAAGAAAGTTTATTTTTGCTGAGATTCTTGGCTACTAAAATAAAACAAAAGTTAAATATACGCACATTTACATTCAGGTCGATATTTTCAGGCATTATATATATATATATATATATATATATATATATATATATATATATATATATATATATACGTAAAAATACGTGACACCTGTATGTAAGAGAAACATCTAAATTCGTTTTTTTTATAAAACTCTATTACACTTTAAAATCATATTTACACAAATCCCACGAAAATAAGATAAATTTAAGAAATCAATCTTTTTGCTGAATTATTGTTAATTGCTCAATTTTTTATATATTGTATTATGAATATATCGGTAACCACACATAAAAGAATCGCACATCCCCCCCTTTCTTTCCCTCTATTTCTAAAATTATACACAGCTGAGCAAAAAAAAAAAAAAATGTCCAAATAAATTTAATATATTTCATTGCATTAAAAGCCAAATTGAACAAAGAATAATTGAACCAGGTAACTTAAACGAGACTAATAACACAGAACAAAACATTTACTTTATAAAGGCTTAGTATGAAATCGCATTCCCTTTTAATTTCTTTAAAAGATCAATCCTTTTAGACACGGTTTCAACAAAAATGGAACACTGTGAGGAGGAGATGCTATTCCTTTCGCTTTGCACAGCTTCCCACAGTTTGTCATTGTTCTCAAAAATTCTTCCGGCCAATGCACGAAATAATATGGAACAAATATTCTCAATTTGGGTTAAATCGTGGCTTTGACCTGACCAAAATATCACATTAATTGAATTATCAGAAAAAAATATTTTTGTGACTTTAGCAGTGTGTGCAGGGGCATTATCATGTTAAAAAATAATGTTCTGGAATATTCCCCGCTTCTGGATACTTAGTAACAGTCCTGTTTCTAATACTCAAATGTATTCCTTTGCATTAAGTGAATACTCACATCTAATAAGTTCCCCAACTCTTGCTGCAGTAAAAGTTCCCCATACCATTACCCCTTCATCCACGTTTTGTAGTGTCGTTTTTATGTAACTTGGCGAACATCCCTTTCCAGTTCTTCGATTGCTCCTTTCGCGAGCATCGGAAACATCACTAACAAGACAAAATCTTGATTCATCTAACCAGAAATCATTCCTGAACCAATCTGTATCTTCCTTGCCATAACACGAGAAAAATCTCTGTCTATCATTGATGTTCTTCTTAGATAAAAATGGCTTCTTTGCATGCCTTTTCATTAGGCTGGATATTGTATATTTAGAAAGAAGGTCCAGCCCTTGTGAATTCTTTGCTATGGTTAACATAAGTTTTATTTCAATCCTTCAAAGTAGTTAATTTAAGCCTATGGTCGTCCTTCAAAGTGTATGCTCTTGGACGACCAGATACAGATTTCCCTTTTACGAAGCGTTCGAACCATTCACCAATTGCTTCATTCAAAAGGGATGTGTTCACACTTTCTGTCCTGGAAATAGAAAAAAAATCCGCTAGTAAGTCATTTTGGCTGCCTTAATCTTGCAGTTCGGTTTATTATATTGTCGCCAAGATGCGGTCTTACCATTTTTAGGATTAATTTCTTCACTTATTATTATTATGCTACTAGCGGGACCTATGGAAATTCCACAGCAGCATTTTTCATATGTAATATATTGTTGTTGGGCATGCTGTGAGCGTTATGTTCAGCACGAAGGAAGGCACAATCATATTATTCTACTTTTTTATTAAAACTGTACTCTCCCCTTATTAAAATAATAACTTTGATATATTTCCTGGGCAGATTATTTCATTAAAAACACACCGGTTAATTAACTCACATTTTATCATTTTTTTCATAATTATTGAATATGTTACTATGTTCGAAAATAATTTTTCATAATTTAAACCCACATTATCGCCCCTCCCTTTACTAAAAGTTTAAATTTGATATATTGTATCGGCTAATTATTTTATAAAAAAAACACAACTGTCAATTAACTCACATCTCATCATTTTTAATAATTCTTGGATATGGTACTAATTTTGACAATAATGTTTCATCACTAAAACTCACCATATCGCACACCTTACTAAAATAATAACTTTGATATACTGTCTAGGCTGATTATTTCATTACAAACACACACATCAATCAACTCACATTTCATCATTTTTCGTAATTCTTGGATATGTTACTAATTGTGACAATATTTTTTTATAATTTAAACAAACCTTGTCGCCCAACCTTACTAAAATAATAACTTTGATACATTTCCTGGGCTGATTATTTCATTACAAATACATTAATTAACATCCATTTCATCATTTTTCAAAATTCTTGGGTATGTTACTAATTTCGACAATGGTTGGTCATAATTTATACGCATATTATCGCCCCCTCCTTAATAAAAACATAACTTTCAAATATTATATGGGCTTATTATTTTATTACAAACACACTAATGCATGACATCACATTTAATCATTTTTCCTAATTCTTGAATATGTTACTAATTTCGACAATCATTCTTCATGATTTTAACCCACATTTTCGCCCTTCTCTCTATACTAAATAATAACTTTGATATATTGTCTAGGATGCCTATTTCCTTAAAAAACACACCAATCAACTAATATTTCATCATTTATTCGTCATTCCTTAATATGTAATAAATTTCGACAATAATTTTTCATAATTTAGTCCTCCTCATCTCCTTCCACTTTACTTCTGAAATAACTTTGATATATTGTCAAGACTGATTATTTTATTATAAACACACCAATCAATTAAATCACATTTCGCCATTTTTCATAATTTTTGGATATGTTACTAATTGCGACAATAATGCTTTATAATATAAACAATCCTCGTCGCTCTCTCTTACTAAAAATACTTTGATATATATTATCTGGGCTGATTATTTCATAAAAAAACACAACTATCAATTAACTCATACTTCATCATTTGTCTTAATTCTTGGATATGTTACTCATTTCGACGATTTTAAAAAATATTTTAACCCACATTATCAACACCCCCCCACTACTAAAATAATAACTTTGATATATTATCTGGGATGATTATTTCATTTCAAACACACAAATCAGTTAACTCACATTTCGTCATTTTTCATAATTCTTCCATATGTTACTAATGTCAACAATCATTTTTCATTATTTTTACCCACATCATCGCTTATTTACTAAAATAATTACTTTGATATATTGTCTGGTCTGATTATTTCATTGCAAACACACTAATGCATTAAATAACATATTATCATTTCTGATAATTCTTGGATATGTTTCTAATTTCGACAATTATTTTTCATAATTTAAACCATCCTTGTCGCCCTCTCTTACAAACATAATTACTTTGATATATTTCCTGTGCTGATTATTTTATTATAAACACACAATCGATTAACTCACATTTAATCTTTGTTCATAATCCTAGATATGTTACTAATTTCGACAATAATTTTTATAATTAAAAACCCGCATTATGTCTATCCCCCCTAGTTATATCAAATAGTTGATATATTGTCTGGGCTTATTATATCATTACAAACACACCAATCAAGTAACTCAAATTTCATCATTTTTTCTAAATTCTTGGATATGTTACTAATTTCGACAATAATTTTCATAACTTTAACCCTCATGTCGCCTCCCCTTACTTAAATAATAACTTTGATATGTTGCATGGGCTGATCATTTCGTTACAAACAAATCAATCAATTCTGGGTATTCTCATAGTATATATGTTTCACCTATCTTATCCAATCCCGGGTGACGCCGCATATTCTGCAAATATATATCGTTCACCTATCTAATTCGATCCGGGCGACGCTGGGTATTTTGCTACTATATGCTTTCCATCTATCTCATTCAATACTGGGCGACGCTTTCTGATAGTCTATATTTGCACATCATTCAATCCCGGGACTGACTTCATGTCCGCCACCCCACTGCTAATAATATACATGAAATAATGTAATGTCTAAATAGTAAACTGGTTCAGCCATTTCCGGAACCGACCTTATATCCCAAACCCACTGCTAAAAATATACATGACATAATGTAATGTCTAGATAGTAAACTGTTTGAGCCATTTCTGGAACTGACTTATAATCCCAACCCCGCTGTTAAAAATTTACATGAAATAAAGTAATGAATAAATCGTAAACTTTTTCAGCCATTTCCGGAACCGACTTCTTATCTCCCATCCCAATGTTAAAAATATACATTAAATAAAGTAATATGTAATGCGTAAACGGTTTCACCCATTTTCGGGACTGATTTAATATCCCCCCACCACATTGTTAAAATTATACATGAAATAAAGTAATGTTTAAATCGTAAATAGTTTGAGTAATTTCCGGGACTGACTTCATATCCCGTAATCCACTGCTTAAAATATACTTGAAATAAAGTAATGTTTAAATCATAAACTGTTTCAGCAGCTTTTCGAAAGTAATACATAAAAACAGTTACGGATAAGGCAACGATTGCTTCAACATGAATTTCTGGTATAAGTTTCAGCATGCCAGTGACGTAAATCCCCCTTTTTTGGTCTTGGTTAATGGAGGAGAAATCCTTCCTTACTGATACAATTTTTATTTTTGTTATTGACCAGAGTGCCCCTTTTGGGGAGCTGGTTTCCCCCTAAATTTTTAACCGGCCTCATGTCCAATTCCGCACTTGTAGGGAGGCAAGTAAACAAAAAAAAATCAAAACGTACATTTTCCAGGGCATTTGATAATTAATGAGAAGGGAAATTTCAAGGGCACTTTGTAATTATCAGAAATAACTTTTTACAGTCACTTTTTTAATATGAAAACTTTGTTACATTAAGCATAGTACCTATTCACAGTGCCTCCACACGGGGCAGATTTAGACACCAGGGTAGATTTTTAACGTAAAGAAAAAATTGTCTTAGTCGTAAAGGATTTCTCTTCAATTGAGAGAGAGGAAATTGAAATGTAGCAACTGAAGAACAGATACTACACTTTGATCTAAGCCAAAAGGCCAAGAAAGACATATCGTTTTTATTAGCTTTGCCTCAACAGCGACACCAATTTTTTTTAAATTCCAATTAGGGATGCACAGCATGATAACGGACGGAGCGATAAGCGTCATGATATAATTAATGATCTGCAAAATAAGAATTTTCACTTCAAATTAACAAAAAGTCATGGAAAAATATTGAAAACTCAATTTCTTCCTTCTTTCACACTTGACCCATTTTTTGCGTCTGAGTATATATACATATATATATATATATATATATTTGTACATATATATATATATATATATATATATATATATATATATATATATATATATGTATATATGTATATATACTCAGACGCAAAAAATGGGTATATAATATACATATATATGTATATATATATATATATATATGTATATATACATTGATTATTTAGAAGAATAGAGAAACTTCAATTCCATAAGAGGAGGGTAATCAGGTTAATACAAGGCTCAACAAATTTGAATGTAGCTTATAGAGGCTTCGAACTGCCTTGGTATAAAAGTCCCAGTTATCCTCCAAATGAATGTATGTCTACTCTTATTAAATAAAGGAATCATTCTATATATACCAATATATAGTTTTTGTGACTTCATTTTCAACTCCTATTGTCTCTCTAACTCACACACACACACACACACACACAGACACATAGACACACACACATAAATATGTATATATATATATATATATATATATATATAGAGAGAGAGAGAGAGAGAGAGAGAGAGAGGGAGAGAGAGCGATATGTTATGTGTTATGTGCATATCACGGTTTGTTTCCTTTTCATTTTTCTATTTTGTCCGAATATTATTTCTATTATTTTCATCATATATATATATATATATATATATATATATATATATATATATATATATATATATATATATATATATATATATATGTTTTATGTATGTGTGTATGTGCGTGTTCCAGAAACGGTTAGATTATTTCTTATAAAGATTTTGCCATACTGTAATGTTCATTTATCAAAATAATTCGCTTGATGATTTCAGTTATTGTATTAAATTGGATTCACTCTCATTTCATGATTTTCTTATATTTTTCTCATAGAATATCTCTAAAATTAAAGTTTTATGTCTTGAGAAAAATGGAAATTCCGAAAAGTTTACTCAAATATAATTGCATAGCAATATGTTCAAATCAAATGATTAATGTGTGTAAAATATATTGTCACTACCGAGTCGGAATATATAGTCGAAAATAAAAAGAACATTTTAGAAATTTACAAAAAAATCAGATGTTCATTTATGAATTGCTATTTGCTCTCTACTTTTGGTATCTAACAAAAATCATATTTATGTTTTCATGAAGGCATGCAAACCATATTTTTATAAGGAGTGATATATATTGTAATGCACAGGTTCTGACGAGCCGCTATATTCTAAATTTATACGAATTATCGTATAAATAATTTAAACATGAATAGTTTAGTTTATGTTACTGACGTGGTCACCACGTATCAAATTCACAGATAATGTTAAATGTTAAGCAACTGGGATACATTTATAAATACTTTACTCTCTCTCTCCGTATATTTTCTATCCTAGGAAAGATATTACCTTTTAAAATATTGCTGATTTATTATTTTTTGCTTATGCAATTTTAATCGATCTAATTATATTTAATCTTTAAATAACATTACATACAATCAATCTCCTTCACATTGCTTTATGTATTTTTAACTTCCTCTTATTTAATTTAGGGTTCAATTTTCTGTAATGTTGTTTATTAACTAAAGGCGTATTTCGAGAAAAACAGCCTTTTTCTAAACCGCAATGGTCCCAATAGTGTATGCACGTATACCACACACTAGTATGTAAAGAAAATGTTAACCTTCTAAGTTAGAATTCCTATAAAAGACTAAAAAAGGACTTTTTTAATGCAATAATCCTACCAATAATTATAATAACCACAATAACAATAACAATAATAACAATAATGATAATAATAATAATAATAATAATAATAATAATAATAATAATAATAATCTAAGACAACTCGATCAAAAGACCAGGAAACACATGACCATGCACAACGCACTACACCCGAAGGACGAGGTTGACCGACTCTAAGGAAAAAGGAATGACGCCGGGAGTAGAGGGATAGTGCACTGGGAATTATGTAAACGACTGCATCTCGAACGCACAGGAAGGTGGTACACACATAAGCCGCAACAGTACTTGAAAACGAGAATCACAAAGTCCTATGGGACATATATATACAAACTGATAAACCCATCCAAGCAAGAAGACCAAATGTAATAATTAACAAGAAAGAAGAATCCTGTCAACTCGTAGACTTTGCTGTTCCAGCTGACCACAGGTTGAATATCAAATAAAAGGAGAAAGGAGCAAATACACAGAGCTAGCCAGAGAGCTGAAAGGGATATGGGAGATGAAGAAAATCAAAATAATAGCTATAATAGTAGGAGCACTAGGAACAATCCCGAAAAAAAAGCATGGGAGAATTGGAATCAAAGGAATAACTGGAAAAATACAACGAACAACAATCATAAAAACAGCTGAAATGTTAAGAAAACCCTTTTAATGTGGAAACTAACAAACAAGAGCAACAAGTGTGGGCCAGACAAACTGCTGCAAAGGCAAAACATGAAACAGTACATGGAACCAAGCACTCTGAAACCACATATCTATCAGTTCTCTAACCCAACCTACTCTCATTGCCACATCAGTGCCCTCTCCAAAACAAAGAGCGAGACCAAATAACCGAGTACAATCAAGGAGGAAGGAAAGCCCGATAAACTAACCAGACCTCAGCCGAATAAATGCGAAGAGACCAATAGCTGCTTCCAACGAGAATTTAATGGCAAGCAGCTGCTGCGATAATGCAAAATTATTTGCAAATGATATCGAAAGAGGTGGAGAGTACAGGAAACCTGGGGAGACTTGCTGTCACTCAGCTTCCAGGGAACACCACAGGCTGCTTTCAGGGAAAGATATCTGAAGACCTGTGTGAAAGCTCCTTCTGAACTAATAATAATAATAATAAGAAGAAGAAGAAGAAGAAGAAGAAGAAGAACAAGAACAAGAACAAGAACAAGAACAAGAACAAGAACAAGAACAAGACACAGAGCTATTTCGACCAGAAATTATAAAACGTAGCGTATCCACAATGCATTATATCCAAATTATGATGGTATCCTACTCGACGTGAAAAGTAAAGGTATAGAGGGAAGACGGTTATAGAAACTTGTGTAAATGACACAAAGGGAAACATACTCTACTACATCTAGCAGGACACAGAAAAGCCAATTACTGCAACAAGAGAAGTAAAAATGAGCAATCCGCAGAGCAGAGATGCAAGAGATAACACGGATTAAAATGGGAAGATAAATACTACACGGATGGTTCATTAGGAAACAAAAGATGATGCACACGAAAACACTTACACATGACTACAAAATATAACAAAACAACGGAATGGAATCACTAATAAGCGCTGCTCAAGTAACGCGATTGGGACTGACCATATCAAAACAAAGATCGACAAAATACGAAAACAGCTAATGCAAGAACAAAATTATAAACCGTATCAGTAAATTTAGGACATTAAGCAATAAAGGATACAATAATCGGCATGCCTCGATGGAGAAAGCAGTACACTGAGAATTATACCTCTTGAACACCTAAACAAATTGTAAAGATTAAACCTGTGCTAGTACTTGAAAACATACATCCTAATATCTTAACCCGTTCTGATACCAGTTAACAAGCCGCCTAGAAGAGAAGAGGCAGAATATCAAGAAGACAGATAAGCGACGCAAATATATAGATCTGGCATATGGACTATGAGGAATTTCAAGATACTGCTAATAAAAGCAGATGCACTAGTAAGAATGCCGCAAAACGTAAAAAAGTAAAAAAGAGAAAATTGAATTCGAGGGATTGTTGAGATGATACAATAGATAGCAATAATGAAACCAGATAATATGTTAAATAAACCACTTAAATACGTACAATCATGACCTTGTGGTTGAAACCCTAACTAGACACATAGAAAATGAAAGATAATTAAAAGGAAAAGGTAAAAGACACCACATGTAACAAGGAAAACCTAAACTGTATAATCGCAAATTATTTTCTCAGCCAAAAATGTTCGTGACTTAATAAACTAGTTCCACAGTAAATAGTCGATAATTGTCGTGAGGGTGAAAACCCGAGGTGTAAATCATTTACTAGATATTCACTGAATGAGTGCGAGGGGGACTGGGGATTTGAGGAGGTTTATTGCCATACAAATCCAAATGATGGCTAATGAGTAGTCCCTGCGAGAAATCAATAGAAATAGCTGCAAAGATGTGAAGAGTATGCATACTCCAGAGACCATTACAGGTTGCTATTACTAAGCAATCTATGATGATTGCCAGTGTAAATAATGATAATAATAATAATAATAATAATAATAATAATAATAATAATAATAATAATAATAATAACAACGATGGAAGTGAATGTTGACCATCGAAAAGAATGATACAAGCACAAGCAGATGTGTACCTGAAAGCAAAAATCATAAAATCGTATGAGATATCAACATATAAAATCAGAAATCCTGCCATAACACCTGCTGTCATAATAGTTAAAAAGAAGGAAACAAATATAGGATGAACAACACTACAGTTTCATTTTATTGAAAAAAAAAACAATTTACGTAACTTGATTATATAGGAAAGTTGACATCTATTTAAAGTAGCAGTTTTCAGCTTCAGTCAGCACCTCGATACAGGTTCGCAACTGGGAGCATGCCTGCCTCACATATGCCGGCGAATACTCGGCGAATGGCGGTTATCAGGCTGCTGTTGATGTTGTCGGAGGCCATATTGATTATGTTCTTGACATATAACTAAATGAAAATGTCAACTGGGTTTAGCTCGGGGAATATTGGGGGTCAGTGAGAGAAGTATAAAGTCGTAGCACTTCTTGTGACGCCAAGCCTAGGTCTCTTTGGATTTGTGGGCCGACGCCGAGTCCTACTGCCACACCTAAAATCATCCAGCGGCAATTCAATTGCACCAGGGGACAACCAAACTCATCAGCACGCTAAGGTACACTTTAGTACTGACTCCAGCCGGCTTCGAAGATGAGAAGTGGCATAATATTGCCCTCACTTGAAACCACACCAAAGACTATAACCGTGGGTTGTCCGACGCGTTGAACTGTGCCCTCAAGCGTTGAACCTTCCGGATTTTCAATTCGAGGGTGCTGTCAATGGTCCTGATGTCATTACTTTGATAGGGAGAGTATGAGTTGTACAGCGGTTCCTCTCTGATCTCGCTTGTTGAACATTGTGTCTTTTCGGACATGAGAGGAGGCTTCTATCGCTCCTGATATTTGATTTAACTGGCCAATTAGTAGATGGTTTGCAATAAAAGAAAAATTGTTTTCATCAAACGGAAACGAAATCATGTCATCTCTTTTTGTGGCGAAAATTTAATCGTTCCACCCTGTATGCCAGGTTGTAGATGTCGTTTTTATAGCAGGCCACGGGGTATAGATAAAAAAGATGTTGAAAAAGAGAGAATACACGGAATCAAGATAAAGAAAGTAAAGAAAGCACCATTGATTGTAAGATTACCAGAAACAATCCCGAAAAACTTAGGAGCAATTAGAATTTGGAGAACGGCTGAGGAAAAAAAAAGCAGATAGCAATAATAAAAAACTGTTAAAATGTTAAGGAACCCCCGTAAAGATACGCATGAGTTAAAAACTCTGATCAGAAACTAGAACATGAAGAAAAAAGAAGAAACACCCGAAGAAAACCACACGGAGCCATAATAATACTGATAATTTTTGATAAACAATGTAAAACTTTGAAATGAGGCAAGGAAATTATTAGAAAAGTTAGGATTTGAATCAACCATGAAATGCAGTGAGAAGAACAACTAGAATGTTGAGGAAAATACTGGAGCCCGTAAGCCAACACGCATAAACTACATACACAAAGAAGCCACGAAAAAAATGGAGATAGAAAAAAAACATAAGACGATAATTCCACGAAAGCACGAACCGGAGTAAACGGTCTTATCTAATATAATTGTTGAATATATTATCCAAACTATTTTAAAGAGTAAGAATCCCCCCCCAAAAAAAACAACAAAAAAACGGGAATCACCAGTAAAATCCCCACTTAAAAAGTGTTCGAAGAATACTTGACACCCTGCGAATGCTAATTACGTACCTTACAAAATGATAGTGAAGACAAAGAAGCTCTTCCAGCCAGAGATCAATGACAATATATCATTAGATAAAGTGTATAAATACTAACATGGTCATTAAATAATATAGAGAACCGCTGGGAATCAAAAATTTCATCCATCGTCGTTGATTAATGGCAGAAGGCAATAATTGGTAGTAAGTTGTATTAAATAAATACATATATTAATTAATAAATGAATGAATAAATGAATAAATTAATGAATAAATGAATAAATAAATGAATAAATAAATAAATCAATGAATAAATAAACAAATAAATAAATAAATAAATAAGAAAATAAATAAATAAACAATTGAAAAGATCATGACGAAATATATGATTAAATACGAGAAGAAATATAAACAATGATATTTTCTTAACCTTTCTTTTAAATATTCTCACATAATCCGAGTTTGGTATCACGTTTCTGAAGCACGATGCCCCTATACACGGCTTATTGAACGATTTTCATATACTTGACATAAAGCGACAGTGTACTATTTAACCGGGCGTCTACTGTGTGCAGGATAAGAAATATTTATTCCATTTTGCCATGAGTGCCGCACACGTTTCTAAAGATACGGACGCAAAAACTACGTTAAATCTTGTTCTAGTTCTTTCAAATCTAACATATACGTTTACGTTTACAATGTAATGTCGTGGCAAGATATAAGCTTTTGGTGCCGTCCGCTCACTCAAGTTATTTTCCTGGAAAATGTGATTGTCTGAAATTAATTTTTATTCCATGACTACGGTGTTACGGGTGTTAGTACCGCTTGATTAATTTGATGAGATATAAAACACATAAACATTAAATATTAATCAGATTGCAATACTTAAATACTTAAGGATCTTATACGATGAAAAATGAGATTTAAGGAAAGTATTTTATTGATTTAAAAAGAGTAGTTTACCAGTATTTGCTAAGTAATTTCTTAACTTTACGAAAATTGTTTGTCCAGTAATGTGTCCTACTACTTGTATTAAAAACCCTGCTAACGACGAAAACACTTTATATGTAAGCACGTGTAAACGAGACCCGTTATTAAAAGCAGAATAAACAGAAAAATTCTCATTTTGAAAATATGTATTACCTCAAAACCCCCAGAAAAAAACACTATTGATAAAAAATAATAAAAAATAACTTAACAAATTGTAAATACTGAGACTACATTATCTGTATTTCCACTCGATCTATCTTCATATATATAAGGCATTCATAAAACTAGTAGTAAATCTTTGCGGAATGACAGAATACATGCATTTATTCTGAGAATGATCAACTTAAAAATCTGTACAGAAAGATTAAAATAAAGTGTATTCTAATATCTTGAAGCAATACATTTTAGGAAAAAGATAAATAATTCTTAGAATGAAATTATTGAATATACTAAAATCAAATAATATAACATTGCATGAATGTGTATTAGAGAAGAATGTAAGCGACATGTAATTAATAAGCTTCTTATTGACTCCCTAGGCCTGCATTTAAAAAATAACTTCGTTTTTACAGAAATATCAGTAAAGAAATGCTAACAATGATAAATACGTAAGCATCTATTAAAATCCCGACTGTTGTGCACTGTATGCAGCCGCAAATCATTCGAATTAAAAGCCTAGATTTCCGTAATTTCGCTGTTGCAATTAAAAGTATAGGGCCGGACCAAATATTGAAAAAAGTCATGTTACATATTATCGGCCTAGCGTCCTTTGTAAATAAGTGAATAAATTTCGATAAGGGTAACACTGAATGTGTGATAACCTAGATTAGTAAACCAAACATTTCCTCCAGAATGAATGAAAGATAGGAGTAAAAACAGAAACAAATAAAACACCGTAGGCAAAACAGTCGAGGTATATGAGGACATGACGAATCACCTCGCGTTTCTGAGCAATCAAATAATGCAGACTAATCTAAGGCGATTGCTACCCACATGTCTGTCGGTCAGCGTCCCTCATTTCTCAGGTTAGAAATAATGTTGAAATGTAAATAACTATTAAGAAAACATGAGCCTTTCTCTACAAGTAAGTTTCTGCTGAAAAAAAAGCTTACATAAAACTAGCGAACGTTTTATCTGTTTATTTTGTAACTTAATAAATGCAGCAAAATGAAACAACGACGGTGAATAGAATAAATAGAACATGTGTACATGCATGTACGTATAAATACGTCTATTTGATTTATTAATTACTATTTTATTGAAACGTTTATATAACTAATAGAAATAAAATAGCACTTTAAAAAATAAGCATCGATATTTACCTTTAATCGTTGATGAAAATTTTTTATATGTAACCTTCGAGCATTAAAAATATCTACTAAGTAAAGTCAGATGCAAAGCTTTCAAATGTGTTGAAGGCCAGTTTTCTGCGAAGAGCGCTTACCTCAAATTACGATTATTGTCTTTGAAAACATGCAAAAATAATTAGCATTAGTTTATACCGAAATATGGTTGCCTATGCAACATTTCGTTTGAATTGTACTCTGCTTAACAAAAATAAATTTATAAATCATATTTATAAGTTGATAACCTTATCATTGTTATACGTAATAAGAACTAACTTATTGTAAACATCGATTAACAGGGAACATTTCGCTTGAAAAATTCGAATTTCTTTTTAAATAGAGGAAGCTGTAATTTAAAATTGCTGAAACGCAGACACAGCACCTACTGGTTTATCAAATTATATATTTAGAACAATTAAATAAACATATACGGAATCACTTGTTAAGATAGGATGCAGTTTGCATTTCTTTGCTGAGATTGCCCGACGAACTCATCGAGTTTGTTTTTATAACAACTTTGTTACACTAGATATACGTGGGTTTTAAGCAAATCATATCAAACTAATATATTTTTCAGCGAATATTTATATTCCGTTTTAATTAATGTGCTTTAGAGGTTTTGTTATTCATTATAATTTGTGGAAACACATGCGTCTGTTACTATGACTAAGATTCGTTTATATCTGTTTTACTGAAAATCTCAAACATCGCATTTCTTGTTCTCGAAAGCAGGTTCCCTTTTCTGCAATTCACTTTTATTGCATGTAATTAACTGACATCCAGTGACGTTTAAGTATCCGTCGGATAAAGCCAATAATTAGCCTATTTGTATAAAAAATACGATTCACTCGAAATGTACAGATATTTTAAAGTAAATTATGCCGCACAACTATGTATGGCATCAAATCAAAATTGCTATCATTTTAAAAGCACGATACATATACTCACTATAAGAGTTGTCTAAATTTAATAAACGTAAAGTGAATGGGCTTACATTTACAAAAAAAACAATATTATTATTCAGTATAAATTATTATCAGGTTTTTGTCGCTAAAATTGAAAATAAAAATATATATAAGTTATAAAAAAATCAAAATGTGTTAAATAAAATTCTAACAGAGAAAGTGTT
Source organism: Euprymna scolopes (assembly GCF_053919585.1). NCBI lineage: Eukaryota > Metazoa > Mollusca > Cephalopoda > Sepiida > Sepiolidae > Euprymna > Euprymna scolopes. Next base: position 63,937,133 of record NC_136486.1, on the reverse strand, counting down.
TAGGATTACTGCCCTTCAATTATGTCTGTAAAGCTAGAAATATCTTAAATGAATACCGAAGACTCTTTGCACATTACTGTTATTTATTCCCCAACATATTCATAATAACTTTTAATATTTTAGTTTTTACGAGATACTCTTTTTTAAAAATATTATTATTTGTAATATTATGTGAATTTTTATACACTAGTAATTCCGCCCGGCTTTGCTCGGACCTTATGTACTGTTCATAACTTTATGTGCATATGCATATATTAAAAAGTGTGAATATGTACGGTAATGCTTTTCTATATAATAGGCGTCCTTAAGTACCATAGAGAAATATTCGTAGAGACCGCAGAGGTCGATTTTGCAAAAACTTTGACCTCAGTTTATTGTTTTGGACTCAAATTATATCAAAATGTTGGAGCCATGTCCAAATAATCCACATCTAAAATTTCAAGTGTTTAGATCCAAAATTCGCGGAGGAGTTTGGTAGAGTTCGTAAAGGTCAACTCTGTAAACTTTGACCTTTTGCCAGCCAAATTTTTCCAAAAAATGATTAAAAAACTTTCAGTATGTCTGAATACCCTTTATGTAAAATTTAAAATGTTTAGACCCAGACTTGACTTAATAGTTTGCTAGAGATCGCAAAGGTACAAACTTTTGGACTTTGACCCCTTGGAAGCCACATTTTCAGAAAAAAACGAGTAAAAAGCTTGCCCTATATCTAGATACACCTTATGTAAAATTTTAAATGTATAGACCAAAAAATGTTTGAGTAATTTAATAGATACCGCAGAGATACATTTTATAAAAATTACCCTAATTATGACCCCTTAACATTTATTGTTCTGGGTTAAAACTAAGTTATTAAGTTAGATCCATGTCCAAAGAACCTATATCTAAAATTTCAAGTGGTTAGACCCAAAATTGGCGGAGGAGTTTGGTAGAATTCTCAAAGGTAAAAATGTTGAATTCTCAAAGGTGAAACTGTTGAACAGCAAAATTTCTGGCCAAAAAACGATTCCGTATCTAAAATTCTATAGACCAAAAATTGACAGAGTTATTTGGTAGGGGAATGTACACAGACAGGCACACAGACAGCCAGACAAACATACATTTTAACCTTTAATGGATATATAGATATAGATTGATTAGACGCAATACGTAGTAATGATTGAAAAAGTAAAAAAAAAAAAAAGGATTCGTGCGCCACCACCGAGAATCGAAACCAAAACGTTCAGCCCACGATTTATTTTTGCCTCTGTCGTCAATGACTGGGCTATGAAGACATTCATAATCCGAGGCTAAAATTAAAACATGAACCAATAGCTACTGCATTACGCATACGTAATGCTGGCGTTCGACCTTCACCTGGCAATTTTTAAAAAAAATTTAATTTTCACACTTTTGCACCGATTTTTCCCGGGTAAACCCCAAATATAAATTTCGCATGGAAATTCATTATATATTAAGTCTCCTGTCTGTAGATCAAAACCTCTAGGAGGAGTTTTGAGGCAAATTTTTTTAAACAAATGTATATACCTATGCATAAATATATATGGAAACAGATTTGTGTTTACTATAAACTTTTTACGCAAATATTATGCAGGTATAAATTATGTAGAATATCTGCATTAATATAATTACACGTAATACTAAACTACAGATGATCATCCCATAAAAACGAAAAATCTAATAGGGAATTAATTAAAATGAATGTTTAAAAGAATGTGCAAATTAGCTAGATATTTTGCTTGTGAATGCCATTCCACAACCCATATATGAAAAAGTTGTATTTTATTTTTAAATAAATAGAAAAGAGGGGGTTTAATATGAATATCAATAAACACGCACAAAAAAACAATTTATAGGAGTATAAATATGTATACTTATTTAATAGTAGTAAAACAATCATGATAAATAATAGTTAGTTGAATTTTGTAAACTTCATGATTTATTTCCTATATATATGTAAGAACGCTTAAAAGAAGTAAGTGCAATGTTTATTGAAGGTATTCTGGAAGGAGCTTCTATTGTATTACATGTGATCCTAACAAAAATATCCATTGTTATATACTAATACGTCTCTACCAACAATGAACCAAAACGGCATAATGATTAGCATTAATCAAATCGGCATTCGAATTATGAGAATATAAAAACGATGACTGTTCATGGAGAATGTGTTGCCCCAAAATCACAGCTCGATAATTAATTATATAAATTTTACTATGACATTAGTGTAGTCCGTAGAGAGGCAACAATGTGTATTGTGTTGTCTTTCATTTTACGTCTGGGGATAAAAGTCAGCTCCAAAATTATCGAAGCAGTATGCCTTAAAGAGGAGAGCCATTATAACCAACTAGAGCAAATTTTATTTATAATATGAGCTTTAGTGGTGAAAAGATAGAGGTTTATTAGGGAGGCATCGAACGTAGCAAACATTTTCATACCCTACTCTGATATAGGATCGAAACCTATGTTAGTACGAAGTACTTTTGTTCTGTCAATGTCAAAGTCACTGAGAGTACGAAATTATTTATCGGATGTGCTGAAATAGTTTATCCGTGAAAGGTTAGTTCACTTTATTGAGTTGTGATCAGTATTAACATATGAGCACTTTTTGACAGTTCGATAGTTGTATAGAAATTTGGGTTCCACTTGGAAAAAAAAGTACTTAACAAATGCTAAAAAAATAATGGACTGTTTACTATAGTTGATTGATTGTTTTTTTTACATAAAAACCGGTTAATAAAGGACGCGATATAATTTACGATCTTAAAATACAATTATTAAAAGAATTAAGCTTTAATTAAATAATAACACCCTTCTCATTTCCGCCATAACTGATCATATTATTTCAGCATCTACGTCACACGTAACTCTTATCTTAAATTGGCCTATAGGCCTTGATAATTAAACCAGGCGACGTAATCATATTGCGTGAAAAATAGATGCTTTACTAAACTGTTATAATGTTTTGATAAAACTATGACAAAAATAGAAGGGAAATAAAGTATTTTATTTTTTATTAGAGTCCATTCATTAACATGTTACTATTTTAAAAGATTTATATTCCAGGATCGAGAAATATCATTCAATTTGTGTTTTTATCCATTTATGATTAGTTTTGATAATAAAATGCAGAAAGAATGCAATATTAATTCGTCTATTACTGCGCGAAGTTATGCAAAAACATCAAATGCCATCTATTAAATCAAGTTACGAAACAAAAACGTCAAATTCAGAAAATGATACAAACTGAACTTCAAAAAGAAAACAGTATGCTTCCAAAAGCAGTTCAACATAAAACTGAATTAAGATTCTAATAAAAAACAGATTAAAAGAGAGAAAACAATAGGCAGATACTATGAGTTGTTCTGTGTGTATATATGTATACATTACGAAAGCTCTAAACTGAAAACTACACAATATATAATGATAAAGGTCTTCGTGATAAACAGAGTAAAATGCGTGTGGTTTATTGCGCAAAAATGGCGAAATCAATTATTTATTTACACGCGAAAAAGAAGAGGTACAACTGTGGTTGAAAAAATCGTAAAGCCTACATAAAACCTATTTTAAGATGTACATCATGAGACACCAATCATTTTATTCAAATACGTTAATCATCGAACATTCTCCAAAATCCAAAAAGTTTGACTCTCCAAATTAAACTGCCATTTTCCCAGTTATATGCAAAGCAAGAAGTTTATTAATGCGAAATATATTGCATTGTTAACAAAATAAAAACTCTGAGAATTAATGGTTTATAAAACATTATACTTCAACGATCCGACAATGTTCTGAATAAACATAGAGTTGTTTTTTGTTTGTTTGTTTTTTACAAACAGAACGACTGCATCGGATGATCACGCAGATGTTTTGTATGTAAATGTCAACGCTTATTTTCTGAGTGAATGTATTATATATAGACATTTCTCTGGCGCCATGGCAATTTACGTACGTATATTTAGAATAGACAAATCAATGCGCGTGTATTAGCTTGTGTGGAATTGTTTTGATGTACGATGTTGATATATTTCGCCACACGTTCTGTTTAGAAAAAATATTTGTTTGCTGCAAACGGAGACGCCAGTTGGTTATCAAATATGGGGTCATTTCCATGTTGTGAACAACGCCAGTTGTCTATTCTGGTTATTAAGTATTCAAATATTCCATGTAAAAATACATTCCAGTCATATGATTGTATTGTATACGCTTACCGTGGAATAATATTTAGCTGTGTATGAGTAAAAAAAAAAATATTAAAAGTCACGAAAAAAAGCCTGGAGTAAAAATAATTGTATTGTAAATAGTCATGAATCATACGATTACAAATCGGTGCCAAAACGTAATAAGTAGAACTGTTTAAACGATCAGATTGGCAGCATAAAGCGACAATTAGTCTCTGTACCCAAGGAAAACTTCGATATCATTGTAATGAGGAGACATTTTTAAATATTGTCTATAAACTCAGTACATAGTATTGTTATATACAGGTCTGCGATTTGGATGCAATACTAAACATGCTGCTTAGTACATTTATATACAGTAACACTATGGAAGTTCTATGCTTCTTCCATATCTAGTGAGGTTCCATTCCGTGCATTATGTCTTACACTGATAGAATACAAAACCAAATTAGCAATTTAGAGTATATGATGGCTTTTTCCCATACGTATTCTTTTAACACGAAATAAATTCCATGTAGAATAAGCATGGATTAATTCCGATATGTATTCGTCAGATGGAATACAAATGTATACAATTGTCATTGGGTTAATTTGGAATTCTTTTTTAGATGAATAATTTGTGTAATATATTTTATTTAATTATTTGTAGTCTATTATTATCACTTCTAGTTGTGGTTCCATGACGTTTTGGACAATTATATCCCTGGCTTTCGTCAGGTGGTTAACTGCGACAGGATAGGAATATCGAATCTACCAACTGCATCCACAGCAACTACTGCCTTCCATAGTTGCTGTCATCTCAACACAGTTTGGCTAACTAATCCTCTGACCGGCTTTGGTAAGGATTGAAAGTACTAGCATCAGACAATGCTCACCTGGAATCATAGATATTCCGCATCTCTATCCAATGCACTACGATTCCATGTGAGCCTTGTATGAAGGTAGCAATTTAAATCCCACCCAAAGCAGGCCAGAGAATTAGCTAACTAAACCGCGGTAAGACGACACTAACTATTGAAGACAATGATTTCTGTGGGAGACTCAACATTACAATCTCATCGCGGTTAACCACATGACGAAGGCAAGAAGAATAATTGTCCGAAACGTCGTGAAACAACAACTAGAAGATTAGAATAATATTCCGAAAATAATTCAATAAAATATATTATTTATCATTTATATAATGTTAAAAGCGATGCACACACGCACACACACACACACACACGTATATATATATATATATATATATATATATATATATATATATATATATATATATATATATATATATATATATATATATACATATTTCTTCCATTGAATATTGTCGAAGAATATAAATTTTACGTGGAACTTCATAAGATCGCTAGCTATGGTATAGCTGGAAAAGTCTTCTCAATTATTAAATCATTTCTTTCTGATAGATTCATAAGAGTAGTAGTTGAGGGGCAAAAATCAGAAGCTCACAATATTAATGCCGGTGTCCCTCAGGGATCCATCCTGGGCCCAACTCTTTTCCTGATCTACATTAATGATCTTCCAAATCATATCCTTACATCATTTGTAGACATTTATGCTGACGACACTACCATTTATGGTACCACATCTAAGACAGTAAACGAACAAGTTCTCTCCAATTCTCTCTCCTCTGATCTTGAGCACGTAGTACAATGGGGAAAGGAGTGGCTGGTTACTTTTAATGCATCTAAAACCAAGCTTCTCTCTTTACATCATCAACATTCTAATCCACATTTGTCATCAATTGAAATGAATGGCTCTCGTCTTCAGGAGGCCTCAAGTTTTGACAAGCTTCTGGGCTTGACCATTACTCCTGATCTTAAATGGAACACGTATATCAAATCTGTTGCCAAGGCCGCTGGAAAAATGGTGGGATCTTTCTATCGATCCAGTAGATATCTCACTGCTGATGCTATTCTCTATCTATATAAGAGCCAGGTACGTCCAAGGATGGAATACTGTTGCCACATCTGGGCAGGAGCTGCTAGAAAGAACTTGTCCTGCCTTGATAGAGTTCAAAATAGACTTCGTAGCCTCGTAGGAGATGTCCTTTTCTCCTCCTTGCAACCTCTATCTCACAGAAGAGATGTTGCGAGTTTGTCTCTGATGTATCGTTATTTTCATGGAAAGTGTTCAACTGAGCTTCAATCTATGGTCCCCCCTCGCCAAACTTTCACAAGAAACACTCGTCTAGCTGTAAACACTATCAATAATTTCCCCCACTCTTTATCTGTGCCTAAACCTAAACGTAGATTCCATGAACAAAGCTTCTTTCTTAGAACTGCACGCCTGTGGAATTGTCTTCCGTTTTCCTGCTTTCCGGCTGACTACAATATGGTTTTGTTCAAGTCTAAAGTAAATAAGTTCTTGATGAGCCGTTCCATATAAGTTATTAAATTTTACCAAATTTTCATTACTAATGATTACTATATTGACCAACTTCTACTGTACACTCTTTAACCCTTATCCTTGAGTGGCCTCTGGGCCTTGATAATGTGGTGATGCCTTTGTAAAAAAAAAAAAAAAAAAAAAAAAAAACTTAGCAATTGGAATAAGTTTCAAAAAACAACAATTTATTCAATCGACGTTATTTGTAGGTCCATTGTTTTATACAGACATTAAGTAAAAATAAATTAAGAAAACGCTTCAACTTTCTTACTATCCACGGTTGCTGGAACGTTATAACCTTCTCAGGCGAACTGAGGAAATTATTTAGTTACACAACTGATCTTAATATAGTATCCGTTAAAAGAGGCATGATAAATGAGAGTTCGATGGTTACATTGCTAAAAGAACACTACAACTCGTGAAAATTCCATGGTAGTTGTTGTTGTTGTTGTTGTTGTTAATAATAATAATAATAATAATAATAATAATAATAATAATAATAATAATAATAATGATAATGATAATAATAATAGTAATAAAAGCAATTACATTTAGGTTGGACTTAACTAAATCACGAAGCTCTGGATTTTCAGGTTCTGGGTCTTTGCTGACAATTGTACCAATTTGATGAACTGATCAGAAGATCCTATCCTCACTTCGCAACCTGATCAAGTGGAAGTGTGGTAGCCCTCATTTTTGAAATTCAATAACATACACATTTGTAAATATAAATCCCAGTATGTGTATATCTTTCATGTCTTTCAAACTAGATGTGCAAACACACACGTGATACTAAGACGAATTTATGTAAGTTCTGATGGCCCCAAGTTGTGTATTGTTTAAGAACACCTAAGATATATAGAAGGAATAGGCTTGGTTTTCCGTATTTACAGAAAACTGCTTTCTACTAATTATTTTATAATAATTTCAACATGACATGTAAATAGGTATTAATGTTTTCACCTTGAATGCGTAGATAAAAAAAGATCACTAATTAACAAAAGCACTATATGATTTTACTTAATTCGACATGACACTAAATTAGGTAATATATTCACCTGAAATGTGAAAGTTTTAGAAATCTTTAATCAACAAAAGCACCATATGATTGCAAATACTTTGACACGGCATTTTAATAATGTTTTCTCCTAAAATGCGTAAGAATTTGTACTAAATTTAACATGCCACGTAATAATTTAGATCAGTTTGAAATAAGTTAACCCTATAAGAATATAAGATTGGAAGTAAATATTTATTACGAGTTCCTTATTAAGGTCTGGCTTTTTAATACTAATGAGAAAAAACATGTTTACTTCATAATTTGACTGAGATTATGAAGTATTTAAATTGTCAATTTATGGTTATGATTAAAGTCCAGCATTATAGTTCATTGTAAAAACACTTATTCCAAAATAAATTTTAAAAAATTATACAGAAAATCCTAAAATTTACAAATGTATAAAAAAAGGAAAAAAATAACCTGTCACTACTTTTCCAAATATAGCACAGTGATATAGACATCTTTTCTTTCTAATTTAATTTTATGTACACACAAATAATAATTTAAAATTAATAAAAAATCTATTACATTCAGTTAAATAATAGAAACTTCATCTAAACAATTTGAGTTATTTCTACATGTTTTTATGAATAAACGTTAACATATACACTATTAACATCAATTAATCCAACCGCTATGTTTTTTGTTAAGTTACCATTGGTAAGCAAGATTGTTTTATCCAATCAGATGTAGCTAAGTTTTTCATCATCCAATCAGAATGTGATAATGGTCGTAGCGACAAGCGTATTAATATAATAGAAAATACAAAATGAATGTTTCACATAAGGTTTACTAAAGTTAAAATAACATATGCGAAACGAACCATAATTTGCATGAACTCTGAGATTATGACATTCTGAAGAGAGATCCAGGTGCGATTAGAGAAGTCAGATTTCTAATGTGAAATGATAAAAACATAATGTAAATATTATAACAATATTTCTCGATATAACCCACAAAGCCATATGGGTTGTAGGAAACAGCAGCATTATCTGTTAAGATTTATGTTTTTTTTTTCTGCGCGATCCTGTGTCGCTGATACATAAGACAAATATATAACATGAATTTCTAAAAACCTTTGTTAGAAATAATTGCACAAAATTTTATTTCTCTGATAAATTGTTACGTGTTTTTTACGAGTAAGATATCCTCAATTTTACGACCGGACATTTTCTTTCGTAAGAAAAAGCACGAAACTCCCTACGTAATTCATAACAATTACTACATGCTTTCGACATATATATTCAACTTACCTACTTTACACTTTAAAAAAGATATAAGTGGAAATATATGAATTAAAATTTCAGATTAATAGTAGTAGCTATTAGTCTAGGTTTATGCTGGTTTTAATGAGTTAACCATAGATATCAGGATAGAGACAACTATAATGCCTATGTTTGCTATTGAGATGTCACGGACCAGCCATACAAATAATATGACGAACCTTATCCAAACACCAGAAGACTATTCAAAAAAGAGTTGCAACTACACTAGAGAAGTATTACGATTATTTGATATGCCTTATTAATATCAATGTGATACAGATTACACATTCTTCTTTCGTCGGAATTTGGTCGAATGGAAGATTCCCGAATTCTGTGATGTTTAACAGTGAAACAAAATACGAAGAAGATGGCAAAAATGTGTCATGCATTAAAAATGAGAAATGAATGCTTTGTCAATGCGCATGTAATATATGATTCAGTGAACTTATAATGCAAACTATTTCTTCTCGGGGAGATAAAATATCCTTCGCAAATCTTATATTGTTAATAGTTTTAAATTCAATTAGAAGCGTATAATCTATATCCTCATGCTCTGGACACACATTCTTATTTGTAAATAGTGCTTTATTGTCATGGTACTCTTTTCTTCTGTTTAAGTAATTTCTCATTTTCTATCGATATTTTCTCCAGCTTCGTCGCGATTGTAATTCCCGAAACCGACCCTTACAACACTGCTAAAAATACTCCTTAAAATGGTTCAAACTGACGGCTCAAAACTGAATTATCGTCTGCTTTATACTTACATCACTTTTTATAATACTTTCAGTCTCATTTTCTGTGGTTTAGATGCTCACAGGTGCACACCTCCCTATTGTATCTCTTTAAGTCATTACGGGCGCGAATAATAGAAAATAAATAAATTACTTTACCTAATTATGTTAGAATCCATACGTTTTCCCAACCAGTTCCACACACCCGCACACACAAACATATACTCACACATGCTTTCTCTTTCTCTGGTTGGTGATGCTAACCCGAATAAGTAGAACAAAGCAGTACTAATATATGATGCGTAATTGACAACACTTTCTCCCCGTCGTATGTACATACGGGAACTCGCGTACAATTGTCTTTTTTTATTAAACAGTTGTTTGGCTTAAGTTTATATATATATATATATATATATATATATATATATATATATATATATATATATATATATATAATTATATATATACATATATATATATATATATATATATATATATATATATATATATATATATATATATATATATATATATACGTCTCCATATTTTCAAACACCATCTACCCCGAAAGTAAAAGTCGCAGAGTAGCGGTAGAAGAACCACATTATTTGATTTTTTATGGAACGTTGTTTTATAGATCTTTATCCGGATAAAATAGTATTTTAGGGACCAAGAATAAATCAAAATTGAAAAAAAAATCGTTATATTTTTTGTATATTAATATTAGTTTATTTTTATTTTTTAATTTTTAATATGCTTATATTCGTGTTACGTTAGTACAGTGGTAGCACCACCAGCTTTGAATGCTAAAGTTTCGGTTTCGATTCTAGTTGATGACATCCAAGTACTTTTTTACTATTTGGAATCACGACTCTAGAATAATCAATACGAAATCTGGACAAATTAAATGATCATATTTAAGCGTATTTACACCTGGGCAAATCCGAGCGCCTACCCGCTTGTCTGAAATAAAAAAAGTGGCTATATGTCCGTCTGTCTGCCTGTTTCATTTTCTAACTCTATCTTTTTCGAAAATTCCGAATATGGTCAAACTCTATCTCTTCCGAGGAATCGAAGAGTAGCGCTAGGGAAACCAAATAATTGGAGTTTTATGGACCGTTCTTTAATCAGTTAACATAGTTTTTAAGATGTCAAAAAGAGCTTCAAATTGAAAGATTCGTTATACAGTTTGTACATTCAACTTAGTTTATCTTTAATCAGTTCATATGCGTGTACAGTGGTAACATCACTAGCATTAAACACAACTCTTTTGCTTTGGGTTTCGATTCTAGTTGAGGGCGCCGCAATACTTATTTTTGCTTTTGAAATCACGGTTCTATAATAATATACACGAAATCTGGACACATTAAAATATCATATTAAAGAGTATTTTACGACCAGGAAAAGCCGGGCGCTTCCCTGCGTATATATATATATATATATATATATATATATATATATATATATATATATATATATATATATATATATATATATTGCCCAGGTGTAAAATACGCTAAAATATGATATTTTAATCTATAAGGAATACAAATATTTTGGAAAAAAAAACAATTTTTATATTATTTAAACATATGTTTCTTTATTTCACGAGTTCCTAAGAATAGCTCTTATCCCCAGAGAAAATTAGTGAGCAAAATAATATAAGTAAGCAGATTATAGAATAGAAGTCATATAAAATGTATGGGTTTAAATGATATTCCAAATGATATTTAGGTTCAGAAAAGAACACAAATAATATTCCAAATAATTTACAGGTTCAATAAATATACAATTTTAAATCTTTTATTCGGTCCATGCAAATAAATGTGTACAGTAATGCGCACTGCATGAACTTGTCAGTACAAGCTGAAATTTCAAGGATTATATTATCTTTTAATATAATGACTAAATTGTCCTCGACATATTTGTAGATTACAATTTAGTTTATTTAGGCTACATCAATTCGTAGTTAAAAAATTGCTGTCGAATTGCATGAACTGTATTTTATTGGTCGTAAAAACCTCGTCTCAGTTAAATTAAAGAAAGACACCCAGGCAAAGAGAGAAATAAACGACTTGTATCATACTTATCTTATGACTGACGATGTGAATTTCAGTGTTGGAACACTTACAAAACACTAATCACATTGAGTTACACACACACACACACACACACACACACACACACACACACACACACACATATATATATATATATATGCCTGTGTATCTCAATGTGATTAGCGTGGTGTAAGCATTCCAACACACAATGTTACATTGCTAGGCATTAGATATTAGCAAGAACCACACCCACCCGCTTTTAATTTGTCTTATGATTGTTTTTAAATAACTCCCCATGAGTAAGAAGAATTTTATTTTTGTTTCAAAGGCCTGATGAGAGTAGATCTCTGAATGAGATGCCGCTAAAACACGTATGCACAAATGTAACCAATAATATTTAAATATACATAACATATATATATATATATATATATATATATGTGTGTGTGTGTGTGTGTGTGTGTTACGTATATTTATACAAATACTAGCTGTACCCGGCCACGCGGTGCTGTGGCTCAGTTTGTTAAAATAGAATACATTCCTAAAGAAAAATTGCATTTTCTATTGTTTATTAACTTTTATTATTTTTTGCAACTTTTTTTTATCAATAAAAGTTTTTTTTTCCTCAAATAAAGATTCATTTTTTACCATAAATTTTTAGGGGAAATGTTTTTTTATTTTCAGGAAAACTTGCATAATTGTAAAAGAAATTTGGCAGTAAACGTTTCTTTTTGAAAACAGAATTTTTAATTTTAAAAGAAAAGATGAATGCTTTATAGAAACACTGTAAATAGTTGGGTGAAAGTAGAGAAATGTTTGATTTTTTTTAAAGAGAATGTACAAATTTTTTTTGTCAACAGATGTTAAGAAAATAAACAGAAAAAATACTTCCATAATTAATTAATTAATTAATTATTCAAAAATATAAATAAAATGTTGATTTAGTATTTTAACATTTGAACAACGCTTGGTTGAACCCGGTGATTGCCGATCGAACCCTAACCATAATTGGAATCAGGGGGGGAGTACCATTCTTTTTAATTTCGTCTTGTGTTAAATTTTTGAGTGTGCTATCAACAATTGCAAACTAACAAATGTAACCAAAATGCAAAAAATTATACAATTAAATAATTTTAATAAGTGCTCAGCTTCTAATATAAATCCTAGTAAATCAGTTCCCCTTATTGGTAGGGTTGTTATAAAAATGGAACGGGAATTTAAATTCCGCTCCGCTTAAATCCGTTTTTTTAATTGTGCCCCCAAACGAATATAATCAAAATAATAGCATTCAACAATTGTACGTTATATATATAAAACACAAAATATTAAAAAAAAAACGAAGGTTATTAACGAAAAGGAAATGATTCCATTTTTAAGCGAAAAAGGTCAGTTTGGTATATCATTTTATTATTTTTTACATAAGTCCAACTTACCGTTCACATTGGAAATGTCGGCATTTATAGGTTGTCAGGTACGTTTACAACGAATAAACACTCCAATCCACCCATGTTAAGAACGGCTCTATGAATAGACACCCCAAAATCACCATGTTAAGAACGGCTTTCGGAATAGACACCCCCAACCCTATGCATACCCGAAAACCTATAAAAGTTGACATGGTGAATGTGAACGATGAGTTGGGCGCAATGTAAAAATGTACCGAATTTAAAAGGGAACGAAACTTAAATTTCCGTTCCATTTTTACAACAACCGTAAAGCAGAGCATTCTATGTAAATTTTACCTAACTTAGTGTATTAATGTTATTTTTATTTAAGCAAAAATTAATATTTATGTTTGGACATAAATTCCTGAACTCCTTTCAAACTAAATAATTTAGATGACTGAAATAGGAATTTAATTGAATCTTTTATTTGCTGAATAGTAAAAAGATGACCCAGTCCACAATGGTCGATTTGCTGCTAATATCCATTGTTTAGGTACGGGCAAAAATAAACGAATTTTTTGTAGGTTTCCGACAACTTTTGGATTGTATTTTAAAGATTAAGGACTAAACTTAATTTCCCAAAGGAAAAAAATATTTCTACACGTGAAAAAAAAAGTTATTAAAAATGTTTTCACGGAGAGCTTACCAATTCAGTTAAATTTGAAGCTAAATAAATTGGCAGATTTGTCGTTTAGTTGTACAAATACCCTCAAACCAGGTAATCACTAAAAGAGACTCTTAAAGGTTGACACCGGTATCGACAGAAGTTTGTTTACGTGTTTTACAAAATTTAAATGGCTAAGATATAATCACATAATTATTGAAAATGTGATCACGTTATTAAAATCTTATTTAAATTAACCACGTTCTTTAACAAATGATTCAAGAAGTTTTAAAATTATTAAATATATTTTATTTTATAATTTAAGATTAAAAACATTGAACAATAAAAATACAATTTTGGCTATTTATGTGTTGTTTGGTACTGTGCTGAAATAATATTATTTGAAAGCCATTCTTAACACGAGAATGGTGGTTTGTAACTATTATGTGCTTCCACCTTACCATTAAACAACAAAAAAGACAACAAGACAATTTTATAGCTTTTTTTCCAGTTTAAATTCAAGTTTCACAATATGCTGTTTTATTAAATTTTAAATGGAAGCACAGAATAGTTACAAAATACTCTCACCTCCTTATTAAGAATGGTTTTCAAAATAACGTTATTATTTCAGCCCAGCACAAAAAAATACATAAGTACCCAAAATTTTATTATTATTGGTCAATGTTTCTAATTTTAAATTATAAAATAAAATATATTTAATCATTTTAGAACTTCATCTTGAATTATATTTTATAATTTTTTAAACAACGTGGTTAATTTAAATTACATTTTAATAACATGATCACATTTTCAATAATTATGTGATTATATTTTAGCCATTTAAAGTTTGTAAAACATGTAAACAAACTTCTGCCAGTATCCAGTGTCGACCTTTAAGAGTCCCTCTTAGTGATTACCTGGGTTGAGGATATTTGTACAACTAAACAGCAAATCTGCTAATAAATTCATTGTAAGAATCCTTTTAGAGATAAATATTAGTTTTCTGGGTCTATTTCAAAGATAATTAGTGAAGTAAAATCCTAAGATATCGAATTAATTAAAACAGAGCAAACACTTTGTTTGTGCTTTTTATATAAATAATGCATCGTAATTTGTAACAATAAAAAAATAATTTTTACGGGAACATTACGAAAAAAGCCCCTATTTTGGTTATGTTCATGTAAAAAATATTATTTTTTGTTACATATTATGATGCTTTATTTATATTTATTTGGATATATAATACTCAAATAAAGTACACTGAGACATCATCAAATAAACAAATCCAATAATAGGAAAAGGAAAATCATTTGGTTTACCCCTCCCTATGACATAATGGTGATACAAACATAAGAAAAAAATATGAAACTTATAAAAGTGCATTTTCCACCAGGGAACATCCTCTATAAGATTTTAAACAAGAACACCCTCAAAGTAAGTTATAGTTGTAGTGATAACCTTTTTTGGATTCCTAACCAACACTTTGACTATTCGATAGATATTGTATGGTAAGTCCTCAGCAATGACGTCATTTTCAGCTCGTGAGTCCCAAGAACTTATATTACGAAAGTCGTGCTATTATCCCAAATAGAATTGCTTAAAACAGTTTCTATCAGTATCATTATGAGATTTATGTTGAACTTTTAGGATCATATTTTAATTTAAGTTTACAAATATTTTACTGGATTATTTGGCCACCAGACATAGAATAAGAGTCAGATTTAACAACACTTCAACAGTGGCACGGTTAGGTATGTTCAGGCGTAAGGTGTTTTTGCTTTCATATGTTTTACTTTATTTATTATAATATCTAAATGCAGGAAACACACATGCAACGACAATTTCAGTCTTCATGCGGTTAAAATTCAGGCAATAATATGTGATGATGGATTTCAGTAAGTCTACTGCTTTTAACTTACCGGCGAATCTTGCTGAACTTATATCAGATTGTCTTAAATAGTTTTGTCGCAAACTGTGAATTATAATGTGTACTTTACATTTTTATACTATTCTGTAAATATCATGATACGATTTAACAAAATTATAGCCTAAACCGTTTACACAACTACAACTTTACAAAAAGCATCAAGGACATTAGCAAAGAAGAAGAAAACAAATAGAATTTTCTAAACCGAAAATAGCAGAGCTCGTAGTAAAAATGTTATTACAATAATCCGTAATATGATAAGATTTGTTTGTTTTTGTATTACAATAGTTATTTAGTTAGTCGACATTAAATTGCTTTAGTGAATAGGGTATTGTGTAAGTATCGGTTTCAGACTTCTCGTATATATTATCATTTAGACAGCATATAAAAAGTTTTACGAAAGGGCGCCCCCCAGATAACCCCCCCGGAAAAAGCCTTCTGCGGACACACACAAAAAAGCGAACATACATACACACATTTTCGCTTTTATATATATATATATATATATATATATATATATATAGATGTAATATTACACGATAATTTTGCAATTAACGCAGAAATTGTCTCCTTATAACATAGAATAAGATGAACAAGTTTATAAAAGTAGTACGAAACATGAATTGTTGGCAATAGATTCTAAATAATATAAAGGTTATGGCATAGAATATTGAGAACAAAATTAACTGAAAGCATTAATAATCTCTATGCCAGTAGTTCATTCATCATTCGGGAAAATGCAATTCTATGGGTTCCAGAGAAATAATCAGGAAATAATTAAAAGAACTGCTGCTGTAAATAATCGAATATTAACTCTGCAATGATTGCGTTGATTGGACTGAGAATTATATAACAGGTGATTTCATGAAAAGTTTTGCTCGGAGAAAAGCCTTATTATTAATACAACTGATTTATGAGAGTGATTCCGAGGCTGCAATCAAGATGATTCAATAAAGTTATGAAACATGTTGGGAATAATATTGGCTGTTATTATAGGTTGGATATAAAGTAAAAAGTAATCATAAAGATTATTGGTTTTTTTTCTCGAACAAACTCACTTTTGTTGTTTGATAATAAATCAAAGTCACTCATAAGTCATAGTTGTTTATGCAAGTCATCGCACGAAGTCAAGGTTAATATTTAATCTAAAATAGATTGCATAATAGACATGTACAAACACTTAGCTTACTTTTCACACCAAAAAGCTATGACTTAAATATAAATTCGCACAAGCCGAGGAAGGTTCAGAGATGTACTTTTTTTTTACACAGTGGTCACCACTTATCAAGGCCCGGAAGCCACTCAGGGATAAGGCTTATTGCAAGTACATACATTACGTTATTGTGGAGATTTGATGAAGTGTTTACTTAAGGGAGCGGTTCATTAGGAATTTGTTAACTTTGGACTTGAACACATCCAGGTTGTAGTAAGGTGGGAAGCAGGCAGACGGAACAGAGTTCCACAGGCGTGCAGTTCTAAAAAAGAAGCTTTGTTCATGTTTTGATTTAGGCACAGATAAAGAGTGGGGGAAATTTTTCAAAGTGAATTCGGCTAGACGGGTGTTTTTCGTGAAAGATTGGCGAGGGGGGATCAGAGCTTGGAATTCAGACGAGCATCTGCCATGGAAATAACGATAAAACAAGGACAGGCTCGCAACGTCTCTTCTGAGAGAGAGGTTGCAGGGTAGAGCAAAGGGCATCCCCCACCAAGCCACGAAGTCTATTTTGTAGTCTATCAAGGCAAGACAGGCTGTTTTTAGCAACTCCTGCCCAGATATGGCAGCAGTATTCCATCCTTGGACGTACTTGGCTTTTATATAGATAGCGAATTGCGTCAGTAGTGAGATATCTTCTGGAGCGGTAGAAGAATCCCACCATCTTTCCAGCGACCTTGGCAACAGACTTGATGTACGTGTTCCATTACAGATCAGGAGTAAAGGTCAAACCCAGAAGCTTGTCAAAACACGGGGCCTCTCTCAGACGAGAACCATCCATCCCAGTTGATGCCAGATGGGGATCAGAGCGTTGATGATGTAAGGATAGGAGTTTGGTTTTAGATGCATTAAAGGTAACCAGCCACGTCTTCCCCCCACTGAATCACGCGCTCGAGATCAGAGGAGGGAGAATCAGAGAGAACTTTGTCATTTACAGCCTTTGGTGTGTTGCTGTAGATGGTCGTGTCATCAGCATAGATGTCAACGAATGATTTAAGTATGTGTTTAGCGAGGTCATTGATATAGATCAGGAAGAGAGTTGGGCCTAGGATTGCATTAATACTGCAGGCCTCTGATTTTTGTTCATCGACCACTACTCTTATGAGCCTATCGGAGAGAAATGATTTAATGATTGAGAAAACATTTCCAGTTATACCGTAGCTGGAACTCTTGTAAAGTAGACTCTTATGCCATACCTTGTCGAAGGCTTTTGATATGTCAAGAGCAATTACTCTAGAAAGGAAGCTTTTGTCAAGAGATTCACTAATCCTGTGAGATATAACCTTCAGCACATCTGCGGTAGATCTTGCAGAGCGGAAACCATATTGTGTGTTACTAAGAAGGTTGTTTCTGTTGAGGTGGTTGACTATTTCTCTATTTAATATGGATTACAGCAACTTACTCATAACACACAGGATACTTATTGGTCTGTACTGAAAGGGACATGACTTATCACCTGAATTCTTAAATACAGGGCAAACTGATGAGGTCTTCCAGGGAGTCGGAAAGCACTTCCACTTAAGGCAGCGCTTAAAGAGTTTCGTAAGTATGGGAGCAAGTTCTGGTTGAAGCTTTTTTAAAACTATAAGTGGGATCCCGTCAGGGCCAGTTGCTTCACTGGAATCAAGGTTCTTGATTAGCTTGGCGATCTCATGCACGGATATTTGTATATTACCTAGCGTGTTCTGTGTTATAGGAGGAAATATGGGGAGTTGATGGCCTTCGTCGCATAGGGTAGAATTAGCTGCAAAGTTCTTTGCAAATAGTTTGGCCTTGTCTGACGCTGATGAGATGACTTCTGGTCCATTGATAATGGTTGGGATAGAACGCACACTTCTGTTCAGGATCCTATTTATTATTTGCCAAAACTGATGGGAACCAAGCCGCTGATCAGCTACCTTGGATTTAACAGACTGGGCATATAGCTCTCTTGCATTTTTTATTACTCTTTTACAGTGGATGATGGCAGTCCTGAAAGCAGCTTTAGTCTCAGTGCATCTATTTCGTTGGTAGCTATGGAAAAAGTGATTTCTGTGCGCGATAGCAGCAGCACATTCTGGGGAGAACCATGGCTGGCTGTTAGGTTTTTCTCGGATTTTTTTAGATGGCATGAATTGGTCTATGCCTACAATTAACCATTTTGTTTAGATCTGATACTATAGAGAACACTTCCTTTTTAAACATGGAGTGCAGAGGTAAATCAGATATGAATGTACGGAAGCTATCCCAGTCAGCCTAAGAGTATCGGAATATAGTACAGTGGAGGGGTACGTCAGGGGACTTATTACATTTCGTTTTTATCTTAACTGATACAACGGAGTGGTCGGAGGATCCTAGAGGAGATTGAGCGGAACATGAACATAGCTCAGGGGAAGTTGAGACAAAAAGGTCTAGGAGGCTTGCATATTGACCGGGTGTATCGGTCACACGGGTGGGTTCGCGAACAATCTGAGCGAG
This sequence comes from Euprymna scolopes, assembly GCF_053919585.1. Classification (NCBI taxonomy): domain Eukaryota; kingdom Metazoa; phylum Mollusca; class Cephalopoda; order Sepiida; family Sepiolidae; genus Euprymna; species Euprymna scolopes. The sequence continues at coordinate 63,917,784 of NC_136486.1, read as the reverse complement.
GACATAAGCAATGGCAAAATCATGACAAAACCTCCCTTCATCGTCTGTCTTATTTGAATGGGTCAGCCATTCCACGTTATGGACATTGAAGTAACCACAGATGTGGATGTTAGATGAGGGATGTGCAGATAGGAGTGGTCTATTTTCTCAGATATGCTCTTAAAGATAGTAACTCCGCTGTGGTGGGGCCGATAGAGGGCAAATATAAACGCAGTGGTGTTAGCAAGTGCAACCCGGAAACACATATAGAGTAAGTTAGGATCTTCTCTAGAGATATCCCTGCCACACAGGAAGACATCTTTAATGTAGGTACATATTCCATGCCCATGGCGATCTTGGGGGTCAGATTTAGCTGTTAAATTAGAGTATCCGTTAATTATGGACTCATCTAGGGAAGTGGTCGGCCCTATTCCAGTTTCGCTTAGAAATAATATGTTCGGTTTCGTCTCCTGTAATTGGGTTTCAACCTCTGGAATGTTGGAACGTAGACCCCTGATGTTGGAGAAGGAGACCTGGTAGTAGGGGTCTATGTTGGAAGATGGGATTCTAGGTTTATTCGAGTTTTTTTTCTGGAGATATTTCATGTTGAGGTTTTGGGATTTGTGGAAGATGTACTTACACAAATAGTAGACCGATTAGCAGAAATCATTAATTCTAACAAGTGTACAAATAGTTGCAGGTAAATTATCAGTTGCCTATATATATATATATATATATATATATATATATATATATGTGTGTGTGTGTGTGTGTGTGTGTGTGAGTGTGTGCGTGTGCGTCTGTGTGTATACATTAACAGGCGTCAAAAAGAAAGTCTGCACTTTTTTTTTAAACTGCAAATTTAAGCTAAATTTACTGTAACTTTTTAAATAAACTTACTTCATTTGATTAGTCTTTTATTCTTCTATAACTTTACCTGTTCATATTTGCCTTTTAATTGAAATATTCTAGTGTTCACGTCAAGTTAAACACAATAACTTCAAATTGAGGAGGCAAAAGAAATCCAACGATGGAAAATTGTTATTTAAATGTAACTTTAGGACATAAATGCAACACAAATACAACAGTAACACAATGAACTATTTAATATTTAGTAGCATAGCCTTTCTGTAATTTGACATCCTGCAATATTTTCGGAATGACTTGAGTTAGACTGCAGGAATACTCCGGAGAAACGGCATTCCACTTTTCTTTAATTTTTGGCCATATGAAAGGCGCTCAAGGGTACACAAATAAGAATTGTCCCAGTCGTGAAGGATTTCTCCTCCACCGAAAGAGAACAAAAAATGGAAGTGCGGCATCCGAAGAACAGATGCTGCACTTTGATCCTGACCAAAAGGCCAAGAGTAGCGGTGAACCCGTGGAAAAAGAAAGGGAAAACAGGCAGCTGTAAACGACGAAAGGAAGAGAAAAAAGATAAGATCGTAGCTTATGGTGGAAGAACGTGATGACGTTAAATTGGCCATGACAGCCCGTGGGTGGCGAGGATACCAATGAAATTCCGATCTACAAAGCAAACAGTCGACGAACAGCGGGGCGACAAGTGACCCTATTGAAAAGACGCGTGGCCTTTGTGGAATCGGATTCAGCTGTTTTTATGTCCTCTCAAAAATAATTAAGTTGGGCATCTCTGTTTTTACGACCTGTCAAGTTCCATTAGAGAACACCCGAATGCCAACAGAGAAAGAAAGACAGCTCCTTTTTTGGGTATAGGCCGCCTGGCGAAGATTTGACGGACAGTGATCCCTTAATTCTGATTGGCCAACGACCTGAAACGGGAAGAGACCCAGTCCACGCCCCCACAATATAAGCAGCGAGCCTTGAGAGATTGAGAGTCAGAGTTAGAGAGAGAGCTTTGCTTCCTTGGGTCCAACGAACGAAGATTCCCCCCATCGATTGACCCTGTCACGTAGATAATTGAGTTTTCTGTCAGAGAGAGAAGAGAAAAACCTCGCAGTTAACAAGTGGCCAGTCCCTAACTAAACAGCTAACTGCGATTGTACCCTGATTGAATACAAAGAAGTTTAAACAAAAAGAAACGCTTATTGACTTGGTCCCTTCGATTGTTTTGCATGACAAGTCTGTTTCAGGAAACCGGCCGTGACATCATCGCTGAGGAAACATCAGAACCGACAACCGGGGTCATTCCACCACTGGACGACGCGCGGGTGACGTAAGTGTCACACATAGTGTATCTGATGTAATGCCATAGGTTTTCGATAGGTTTGAGGTCTGCAGATTGTGCAGACCTATCCAAACACGGAATACTATGCTTTTCCAGGAACTTCCTGACATTGCCAGCTGTGTGAATGGGAGCATTATCCTGCATGAAGATGGGATTATCATCCAAATTTCGACCAAAGTAGGGTAGAAAATGCTTAGTCAACATATTAATGTACTTGGTCGAATAAATTCGACTTTGCAAGCAGACTATAGGCCCTAGACCATTGGAACTAATAATGGCCTACACCAAAACTGAACCTCCACCACCTTGCAGCGTTGAAACTGAGCACCTAAGATTAAATTCTTCGTCTTTCCTCCGACGGACGTACTACCTGCCATCACTGCCTTGCATATTGAACTTGCTTTCGTCGCTAAAAATTACTTTTGACCAAAATGAAAAGTCATAATCTTCATTAGATCTGATGAAGTCCAGACAGCGCTTTCTCTTATTTACAGAAATCATTGGCTTGCGTCTTGCAACATATCCTCGCAAATAAAATTCCTTTAATCTGTTCTTGATAGTAGAAAGAGAGAACTTTTTAACAGGAATGCACTGTCGTTGGATTTGGAAAGCCGTTTCAAATCTGTTTTATAGGCTGCGGATCTTGACAGCATTGTCTTCCCTGTTTGAAGTAACACTTGCCTGTTGGTGGATATGTTAAACTGATTTAGGGGAGATAATCTAAGGTTATTTTGAGCGAATTTGTTGCTGCGGACTTTCTTTTTTCCTCCTCTATTTAAAGTTATTTTTTAAATTGATGTGAACACTAGAATATTTCAATTAAAAGTCAAATATGAACAGGTAAAATTATAGAGGAATAAAAGGCGAATCAAATGAGGTGTAGGTTGTTTAAACAGTTACATTAATTTAGCTTAAATTTGCAGTTTTTGAAAAAATTAAAAGTGCGGACTTTCTTTTTGCCGGTACTATATATATATACATAGAGCGCGAGAAAAGAGGAGAGAGAGGTGTGTGTGTGTAAGTATTATACGATCGCATTTTGCAAAGTGTAAAATAGTGAAATCTTTCTCACATAATACGATAGAGGTCTGGTAATTGACTCAACACATACATTTATAATACCAACAAGTTGTCAATTGTTTTCGTTTGATTTCAAATATTTCTCTTGTTGCGTACAAGTTTTCTTTGTTTAGATTCTTTTTATTTATATATTCTTTAAAACACATCCAAGCCACATCTATTTTACGCAATCTGTTTGTGCAACACATAATATTTTGTTAAATATTGTTTATTTTATAAATTACATTGCGTTTGTAAAAATATAATCGTAGCAATAACATATACGTTTAATTGATACATATATATATGTGTGTGTGTGTGTTTGTGTGTGTGTGTGTGCGTAAATGTTATAAAAGTATTGCAATATAATTGAATTTATGCTTTGTATAACATTTAGCTTCGAATTCTATGTAGATTCGAAAGGTTATGTGGACGTACGCATGAAATTACATAGATTGTGTGAGTTAGACAAGCAATTAAGATAACTAATTGCTGTGCTGTCTATTTGAATTTAAAGTTCTGCTTACTCGTTAAATAATTTCGCGGAGCTTCAGAAAGAGTTTAATGATTTATGTGTTTTCATGTTCTATGTTAATCTCTATACATTGATCTGCATGTTGAGGCAAACAATAATACTGTGGAAAATAAAGATTGAATACTAGAAAATATGTTCATATCATTAGAACTTGCTAAGTCTAAAACAGGAAAGCCTCAAAGCTGGAATGGGAGACAAACCGAAATTAGCACTGCAACCGGAACATTCATTTGAATACGTAAGATGCGAAAAAGTCAAATGAAACTCATATTTCGCTTCATTTAAAACAAATACCGATGTAGTTCAGATAACGATTCTAATATACGAACAATTAAAGCTACATCATACACATTATGTACAAAACTATACAACTTTTAATACCAGATAGACTATTTTGATATGCAATCAATAAATCTATACAATTATATATATATATATATATATATATATATATATATACACACATATATATATACACACACACATATATATATACATATATTTATATATATACACATATATATACACACATCTATATACATATATATATATATACATATATAATCGCATGCGCATAAGTGTGTTATGTATTTCTAAAGAGTTCACTTTTTTGTAAATAAAAAAATATTCGAGATAAGATCGAACCGAAACACTTAAGATAGTGAGTAAAGTGCAAACCATCAGGCTAGCTTGATATAATCTTTTAAATGTTGTTTTTTAATCTACTTAATAGATATGTAATGTAAACGATTCGCGCATACGCAATCGGGAAACAGTTATCAAACTTATGAAAATCCTATTACTCACACTAAACTGTTTTTCAATTCTGACACTATAACATCCTTTTGTTCGAATGAAAACCGATTAAAACGTATTCCACATGTTTGGATACACAATAAAGCAAATTTAATGTCTGTAGATAAAACATTCGTTGAGTATGTAGGTAGAGAAGTTTCCTCACGCACACATTCTAATTTTTATAGATATATAGATGAATATGTATATATATATATATGTATGTGTGTGTGTATACAATTATAAAGGAAAGTTTAACGAATAAGGTCGATTCTTTTAGAGGAGATATATCGCGATAATGCGAAGCTTAACAAATTGCTTTGGAAAGTGTATAGAAAATAAAGCAATAAAACAAAACGACAATAAAAAATATATACTAATGCTTATAGCTTTATCCGTTTATTCAGTATGGATGTTACATTATTTGGGAGTGTGGGATAATTAAAATTTTTAATATTATTGTATTTCAGAAGAAAAAATATGCTAGGTAACACTAGGGATTCGACGTCTACATTAGGAGGAAAATAATCTGGCCGTGAGAGAAAAAGGGTAATATATTAACACTGTTAGGGGAGAGAAATGTACGGCATAATCGCCGATCTCGTCAGATTTCCGAAGTTAAGCAATGTTGAACCTGGTTAAAATCAGATAGGTGACCATTTAAGAATTCTAGGTACTATAGTTGCTCTCTGTATATTTCCGCATTTCTTTCCAGGTGTCCTGCACAGACATTACGCTTGCTACTGATATTTAACAACGTCGATTCAGAAGAAGTGTGGTTGGAGATTGCGCACATTCTGTCTGAAACTTTCATGCGCAGGTACCCCTTTCTCGTTATCCTTAGTCTGTCAAAGACTAAAGAAACCTCCCTCCACCATATCACACCCATGGATTTAAACCACATACAATGTCATAGAACGAAACTTGTATAAATAATTACTTAAAAAAAACGCTTTAATGTACTATTTGACTACTAAGTCTTTTAGGCTACTATGTAATGTTTCTACTCTTATTAATTTATTGAATTTATGTTGACCCCGTTGTAATGTAGGTATTTATCTATAAATCTAACTCGTGTTATGTTAGTATTTTTACAGAAATACTAAGAAAAATTTCCAATGCTTTGTTTAATGTGATTGACAATTGATCTCGGTTCATCTCATTAATAATACTATAGGAGGTTTGCTTCATCTAAAACTATAGTTGTCGGAGTAAAGTACTGCTGATGATGAGGTCTAATTTTCTGTATTTGTGATAAAAAAATATTTCATTTTTCTCGGAATGAAGGAGTAGCCTTTGTGATGATATATTTATGCTAATACTGTGCAAATATATCTCCAAAACTATTACCTTTCCGATAAAAGCGTACTGAAATATAAACGATATTACCATAAGTAATCGGAAAAAAAAAAACATAAGCCCCTAACTACTATTGCAAATTCATCTGCCAGTTTAGCTCTATAATCCGAACCCGAATAATTCAACTAGAAAAATTTAACAGTAAATGTGTCTACAGGAATTATCTGCACAAATGAATAAAATGGTATGTTATATACGCACATTGTCACATTATAAACTGTATTGAAAGAGAAGATAATTAACAAAACAATATCATATACCACACGTTAAAATATGCAATCTTATTAAAAGTTTATTTTCATTACTATAATCATATATATTGTAGCATTTTAAGTCTTACCTAGAGAATATACCCGGTAAACCAAGTGTAAGAGGAATATAAACCTCAAAGTTTAAAGGGTCACTTAGAATTATAGAACATTCTCACAGTTTAAAATTTTAATATAAAATCATAATGCTTAATATAGAGTACGATGTTCCACCCCTGATAAAAGATCAGATATTTGTTTATATACATATAGAGGTGTCTGTGCGTCCGTGTGTTTGCGTGTGGCTGTTTATTTTGATGAATAAGCTACATTCTTCCAAACTATAAAAATAGGCGTGTAATACATTCGCCGTTCAAATACAGGTTAATCGATCACCGTGATATTTCCCGCGAAAACCCAAATCATGATAGTTAGAAAGAAACATCTACTTCCACTGAAATTGTGTTTTCCTCATTAAATCAATTTCGGCGTAAAACAATAGAAGCCATTAAAGCTGAATTCAATGCCAGCAGAATGTAGTCTGCAACAGTAACTGTCATTTGAAGTCGCCTTCTCTAAGACGATCAAATTACCCACATGTTGTCCTCATCTTTAACAAATGCCAATTTAACAGCTAAATTCTGCGAGGAAGTAGCAATTAGACATATACTATTACACATATGAAGTTTTTATTTATATCCAGTAAACAGTGGTCTTCTGAATAATACTCGCATTGTGAATTATATTTGTAATTATGTGAATGTTTAGTATATGAATGAATTATAATTATTCACTTAGCATTAAGAAAGGAAAGTGCTATGCTAGGGTGCATGTGCTATTTTCTCTTAATGTTATATCTTCCGGTCATAAACTGTGTTCTATCAAGTCACTGTAGGGGGGATTTGCACGATAGACAACTCCATTAACGACTTAAACAAATGCGTTTGTTTATTATTGATGTGTAGAACCAAGGGCCGCCCTAGATTGACTTAAGTTTACGACCATATGCTCATCAATAATATTTGTTAACAAAAGCAAGCAAGTAATCTAATGAGACTTGCAGACATCTCCACTTTGGTTTTGGAGAAAAGGTTTCATATTGGTTAGCTGTTATTATGTCTTGTTATTAATTAAATAACGCTTTTTAATTTAAAAATAAGAACATGTAAATGAGGAAATAATTTGTGATCTTAAGCAACAGATGTAAGTATACTTTGGTTTTTGCAAGTTATTTATTTATAAATCCAACTCATGGGTATATTATTTATTATTATGAAAACATATTATTTTATTTCAAATAATATCCCATACTTGAAAGGTTATTCAAAATAAAGTGATAAAACTAAATATTATTAATAACAAATTCTGTAAAATTATCAGCTGCCAACTAAATCTTATATGTAATAGTGATAATATGCTTATAAAGTATTAACACTTAAACATTGATAACTGATTAAGTGATAGCTGGTTGATAGATGTCGGTTATATTATACATGATTATGTTTTATCTATATATACAAAAAGCACAATCGGCGCGAGCGTTTGTGCATGCCCACGGAAGCTTTTCAGATAGAACTTCCGCTGTCGGTTAAATTGCGCGAGAAGTTTTCCTATACTTGCGAGATCATAGTATCTGAGATTCACAAATGAACCCCGTTTATTTCCATTTTTTTATCCTGCCATTGTCTCGAGTGTTTGCTTGTCTTTTTCGTATAATAAAGCGAAATTACTCACGCAAACGACAGAAAAGGGAATACTTGTCCCTTTTTTGAAGGGAATACTGTTTTTCTTACATTAAAGGCGATCTTGTGCCTAATTTGTTTTTCGTGGGGAAGCAAATAAATATTACGTCAGAAAATGGAGAAACTTAACTGGCCCCTGGCCAGGTTTAAAAGCAACGTTCATTTCTGCGCATGCGTGATGACTCCTATGATTCTTAAGTTAATTACCAATTCATTGAATTCATTTCCTCTTTAGCCTAATGGTTAGCGAGGGAAACTAATTATCCTACGTTTTCGAGTTCGATCCAACCCCTCTCAATTTGAACATTTTTCTTTTATTATTTCGTCCTTGTTCCAATATACTCCAAAAAAGTTAATTACTAACTCATTGAATTTACTATCCTATTTGGCTTAATGATCAGCGTGAAAAATTATTACCCACCTCTCTCTCTATCTTTGTTTTTTTAACCACGTGGAAGCCATTCTTTACATCGCTTCGTCCTGTAACGGGGCAACGCCGTATACTCCGCGCTAGTAATTATTAACCGCTTGCGTTGTTGATCATGGAATTTAATCTATGCCTTTCATATGTAATCGTTAGATGATTTTTTAAAATACTAAATTATAATGACTAAACAAATAATTCTAAATGAATGAATCGATTGCAAGTTGCATTGCTAGGGAAATTATCAATAGGATGAACAAAATTTAATTTAACATGGAGAAGGTTTATGACCGAAAATTTACATTTAGCGAGTTATCTAAAGTTTCGTTAAATGTAGAATAAAATATATCAGCAATTTTTGTTACTGGGTTTGCAGTAAAAATGATGACGTAGATGTTCGTACAACTTAGGGACTTATTGGATGAGTTTTCTTGAATAAGCTCCTATAGGAGAATACGTGCTAAACAATCTAAGCTCGCACTTTCTCTTACTTTTTTTTCTCTCTCTATTCTTCTTTATCTCTCTCTCTTTATTTACCCCCTCTCTCTGTCTCTCTATCTCTGTCTCTGTCTGTCTGTCTGTCTGTCTCTCTCTCTCTCTCTCCCTCTCTCTCTATATATATATATATATATATTATTTACACAAACATTGATGGCTACATATGTGCATACAATCACCCGCGTTGGGGAGATTACGTCTTCAGGCCAAGAATTATCATCGAAAACTGAAATTTCAAGATATAAAAACATTTTCTTATACCGTTTACAAAATTAGAATCTGGTCATAGAGTAAGGGTTTGTATGGGAGAAGGATTAGCAAGGCCTCTAAACAATCCATTCCTCACAGGTTTTTATATTTTCTTATCATAACTTTCTTTTTATATTCTTTTCATAGCCCAAATTATTGAGGAGTCATATATATATATATATATATAATATGCAGTAAGTGTCATAATATAAGTCACTGAAAATACGATATAAATAAACGTAACGCATTAATAGTAATTACATTTTTACACCTTAAATGTGTAATTAGAATTTAATGCACATGATGGAATGATAAAATAGTCGCCATGTAAAAACATGATCCCATTTTCGTTTGATGAAAACCGGCCGCCATTTTTGTTGCAGACACTCTACTAGTTGGCCAATTGTGTACAAACCCTAAGAACGATAGGAGCCTTCTATCATATCTCAAATTGACACACTTTTCAACGAACGAGATCGGAGATGTGCCGCTGTACAATTCATGCAATATACTGATCCAAGGTATGAAAACAAGACCATTTTCAGCAACCTCAAAATACATCGATAGATTGCCACGAATTTCAGGGATGTGGGCAGAGTGATTAAAATAAAGTTTCCGGCTACGGTTATGGTATTTGGTGTGGTTTAATGTTAGGGTCATATCATGCCTCCTAACATCTTCGAAGTTGGTTTGAAACTCATCATTAAAGTGTACATGGATGTGCTGTGTTTGCCCCTGGTGACATCATAGGCTCGCTTGCAGACTCTGACTGTGGCAGCAGGGTTCGGCACCGGTTAACAAGTCCAAAGACACAGGAGTGCTATGACTTTGTATCCTTTTCTCACTGGACCCGCCTCTTCCCCCGACCTGAACACGCTAGACTACTTCCTTTGATCATACTTGAAATTACTAGCATGACCTCCCACAACACCAAAGCCTGCCTGATCGCCGCCATACGCCGAGTATTCGCTGTTCCCACCAGCGCTTGTGGAAAAAACATGGTCCCAGTTCTGGACCGGTATCGAGGCAATGATTAAGGCTGAATGCGGCTACATTAAATAGATGTCAGCCTTACTACAAAATCAAGTTACCTAAATTAATTTTCAATACAATTTAAAAATAAATATGTTGTGTTGTTTTCTTTAGGGCGATAACTCGATCGTCCCATCCTGTATAAATATAATCAGTTGTAAAATTGCACAAATTTGTCTTATAAAAATAAAGATTACACGAAAAATAACAATAAAAACGTCTAGACAAATATTATGAACTGATCTTTTTTATGCGAGTATTCGCTGTTCCCACCAGCGCTTGTGGAAAAAACATGGTCCCAGTTCTGGACCGGTATCGAGGCAATGATTAAGGCTGAATGCGGCTACATTAAATAGATTTCAGCCTTACTACATAATCAAGTTACCTAAATTAAGTTTCAATAAAATTTTAAAATAAATATGTAGTGTTGTTTTCTTTAGGGAGATAACTCGATCGTCCCACGCTGTATAAATATAATAAGTTGTAAATTTGTACAAATTTGTCTTATAAAAATAAAGATTACACGAAAAATAATAATAAAAACGTCTAGACAAATATTATGAACTGATCTTTTTTAGGCTTGATTATAGACATTAGCAAAATGAATATTTGGTTTACATCTACTTATGTTTAATGACCTTTTCATGCCATCGACCAAATATTATAATTACTTTCTTGCAAATATATGTTGTAATTCTCTCCTATTCGTATTTCAATAATTCCCATACTTATCGTACATTTAATTTCTTTTTTCAGATGTTTTCCCGATTATCTTCCAAACAGCTTCTATTAAATTTAGCTCGGGTCTCTTGTCTAGATAATTCATTAGAGTCTTTACTTCTTCAAAGAAACTAAAAACGTTCTACGATTTTTCCAAGTAACAGAATTCTTCACAAACATGTAGGAGATTCATAATCATTATAGTCTAATCCTCGTACAATATGCTGCTAAAAAAGCCTTTTATAAATCCCAGCATGGATATGTAAATGGATGCGGATGATACGGTCGGCTGCCGAAGAAATCATTCGCCACAACATCAGACTGCCGCCACAAACTGTTTTCTTGACTCATTGAGAAGACAATTGTTCACCTGCTCAATGGTGCACCCACATTTATCAGCTAAAACTAACTTTCATAAACTTGACTTAAGTATAGTATATTACATTGTAAAATGATCAAAATAACGTGTTCTCTCACATACTTCAGTTTCGCATTAAGATTTCGCTTCGAAATGAGAGGCTTTAAAGTTAAAATACAAAACATATAATTCTCCATGTGCTAACCCTAGTGCAATTATTTCTCCTGGGATCTTAATATCTTCGTCTGCAATGTATTCACGGGTAATCTATGATGCAGTTTCCAAACGGTTTGTAGAACATTTTTACAATTCTTTGATATCCTGTTTAAAATATTATAAGAGGCTCATCGTTTTCGGGTCTTGCATGTAACGTTTTATTAATTTTATGCATGATAATCAACGAGTCACACTGCACGTTGTGACCTATGAACATTATAAATATTTCTTAAATTAATGTTTTTATACTAAGGGATCATTAGATTTTTGTTCAAAAGAGAACGTTTACTGTGTAAATCTGCCACATTGCAAAAAATAAAGTCATAAAAATTAAATCTTACTTATTGTTAAAAATACTTATCCAGATTTTTAACAAAGTAAAATCATAAGTTTTATAAAATTATTAATATCGTTGTTTAATTTTATACAATAGCATATTATCCGTATGTCGTAACGTGTTATGCAAAAGTTGTATAAATAAAATTGTGTAATCTTATATAATATTAAGCATTACAACTTATTTACATTCGATAAAATATAAATGCTTAGTATGGATTGCTTTATATATATATATATATATATATATATATATATATATATATGCATGTATACATATATTTATATATATGTATATATATTTATATGTATATATATATGTATATGTATATGTATATATATGTATATGTAAACATTTAAATAAACAAATCTCTTCAGCTGAAATCAAATAAAATGATAACCGTTCTTTTATATCTAAAGACACTTGTGTTTCACGCTTGCGCAGGCAATTTCTGTAGGTCGAAAAATACTAACGCACACAGAGCCATCTTTGACTCTATTTTTAAACCCCTACGTCTCGGGCGTAAAACATTATATATATATATATACATATATATATATAAATATATATATACATATATGTATATATATATATATATATATATATATATATATATATATATATATATATATAATGTTTGACACCCGAGACGTAGGGGTTTAAAAATAGAGTCAAAGATGGCTCTGTGTGCGTTAGTATTTTTCGACCTACAGAAATTGCCTGAGCAAGCGTGAAACACAAGCGTCTGTAGATATAAAATAACGGTTATCATTTTATTTGATTTCAGCTGATGACATTTCTTCATTTAAATGTTTACAAATGAATAGAATGAAGGTTTATTCTTATTCCATACAATTTTGAACATTTATATAATAGGAATAACAAGTACTAAATAATTTGAAAGAATACTTTCTGAAATAAAATAATTTGAATCGATTAGAATTTGAAGTCTCAGACATGTATTGCAGGATTTAGAATATAGAATTAATGATAGACTAATGCAATTAAATGGGACATCTAGTATGTAATTTTGTGGAAACTATAAAAATAAAAAATGATACTACAAGTGTAGAAACCGATTGCACGAAAGAGAAAGTTGTATACATCGTAATGAATATACATGTGTGTGTGCGTGTGTGTGTGTGAGTGCGTGTGTGTATATATGTGTCTATGTGTGTGTGTGCGTGTCTATGTGTCTATGTTTGTGTGTGTGTGTGTGTGTCCTGTTTAATCTCTCTATTTCTTTCATATATATATGTGTGTGTGCGCGTGTATGTGTATGTATGTCTGTGAATATTTTAACCAATTGTTTGCACAGGTTTGCAGGGTTTAAAAATACAAAAAAAATAAAACCCGAATAGAATTTCTTAGAAAAAGTCACATTAAAAATGAAAAAAACAAAACAAAACCCAGATATATTTAAAGTCTAGATATGAACTTAAAAACTTGCGTGGCATGTTTGCACAAATCTGTAACTATATCATAAAACGGTCGGCATTCATCGTCGTCGTTGTAATAGATAAAGCATAATTATGATAGATAATGAAGTATTTGCGGTATGAATAATTTGCTCGGAAGTCAAAAATATAACTTCCCAGTGAAGAGCAAAATAAAGTTTGGCTGTACATGGAAAAGAAGGACATCACCGCAATAAATGGAATGAAAAATTTACCGTGGCGTGAATTTCCATATAATTAATATATTTTATAATTTCTAATTATCAAAATTTATTGCATATTTCTTCAATATATGAATAGTATATATATATATATATATATATATATATATATATATATATATATATATATATTAATATACGAAAATAAAATCTAGTTATTTAAAAAATATGAACTATTGATGAAAATGTGAAGAATCGATTTCTTAATAATAAAACAGGCATGTTTATTGATGAAGGTGATTATGGATATTAGTTTGAGCTAACTGCAGGTAGTACTGCATGTTCGAATTATTTATAGGAATAATTTTACTAACTTACCCACATTCCACAGAGATACACATAAATTTCCTCCACTTACAGTGTATAATTGAAACTAATCATTATGATATATACCATATATGTGTTTACTTTATATGCCGTTAAACTCTAGTGAAAAGTGATACTTTTTAAGCTTATAAAGACTTTTCTGTTAGGAGTGTTGTTTCATGTGGAATAAGCTTTGCTGAAATAGAAAATAATGTTGTGAAACCAGGTAAGCGTATGGGATAAATAAAATCCATTCTTTTTTAGTTTAACTAAAGTATTAATCAATGTTTTTAAACAACATATCTTCGGAACAACTCAACTAAGGACACATGAATTGAAAGTAATATGCACTCTTTTTTATATTCATTTAATAAAATATATCCTGTATAGTAATGCAAAGTAATTCCTTTCTTTGATAAATGCCGCCTGGTTTTATTGATACTCATACTAACTGATAATAGTATAATGGAAATGCAAATCAGTATCTTACTGTCAATTTTAGAAAGATTATATGTCAAAGGTATGGATGATTGAAACCGCATACATGCGCATAATTTCAAACTTGTCACATTTTAATTAATTATTAAACTTTTGTATTGTCATTGAATTTAGAGTGGACAGGTTTTCAGGAAGTTAGACATTTTATCATCACAATTGCAGACTGAAACAAAATAGGTGACATAACTTATTTAGAGACTTGTCACGTGCGCATGGCGGATGATTGATGAGTTCTACGATAGTAAAATATGCATGACTCCTGATAATATTATGCATACATACAGACACGTGTATATCAATATATATATATATATATATATATATATATATATATATATATATATATATATATATATACATGTCTTTATATATATATATATATATACATATCTTTATATATATATATATATGTATATACATATCTATATATATATATATATGTATATACATATCTTTATATATATATATATATGTATATACATATCTATATATATATATATATATATAAGTATTGCTAAGATTTCGTAAGTTCTTATGCAATAAAAATACTTGTTTTTTTATAGTACTCGTCGATCTATATTAATGTACAGTTTTTATTTCTACCAACCTTATCGATTTGATCTGTTCACACATGTTTCAGTTCTGATTCTCTACCAGCTGAATCAATGTACAGAGAGTTAAAATGTCAACGCACATGTTCTTCTTTCAAACACTTTTTTCTATTTTCATGATAACGGAAGAAAGAGAAATGAATAATTCTGTACATTTTAAGCTGATTAATACGTATTTTTTATGAATTTTATCATTTAATCATAAGATGTGTATCATCATTATAGGGATATAGTTCTACAAATAAGTCGCGGTTTAGTTCAAATAAAAACTTATATAATGTATCTGGAATATCAAAATAAAAAGTCAAAATATTTTTTGTCTCGTTGCATTGCTAGATATTTTTCATTACCATACTAGCAGTTCCGTGTACCGTAGTTGTCAGCAGAAATATACCACAAAGCCAGCACGGGTTCGATAAATGGAATGTTATCCCCACTCGCCGACAAACAATACATAGAATTTAATAGTTGAAAGTGATAGTCCTTACGTTTTTTAAAAACCGACTAATTATAATGTTTTTGTAAGTTTTCAACTTCTCTTTGATTATGTTTGAAATAATAAACACTAAAGTTTATCTCTGAAAAAAAAAATTTAAACTTGCAAAGTTATAGTGAAAGTTTTTTCACGGCGGATCAGAAAACTCGAATATTTAGCTAAATTTTAAAGCTAAATATATTCAGTGTTAAAACCCACTTGTCAAAGAAACATTAATTTTCTAGAAGCTATTTCAATGAAAAATAGTATCTTAATATAGTATACTACTTTATTTTCTTTACAAAATATGATTATTATTCCCAAAACAAGTTTGGTAAAACAATCCAGCAATCTCTACATAAATGCAAACTAAAATCCGATGCTCAAAACTTTTATTGAATACCTAAGTGTAAAAATTTCAATTGTATTTTTAGATTTGTAAAGAAATTAAAATATTATATCATATTCCTACTGTTTGTATGTTTATTATGAAATAACATTAATTAATTAAGGTAATCTTATTTTGTTGTAATAAAAAGGGTTACTTAAATTAGAATATTTACTTACATTTTTAGATGAAAGGATGTATTATTCAAAATATTTAAAGGTAAATTGAAGTAATCCGTTTTAAATAAATGTATGAGTTGACTTAAAGTGGGAAAAATTAATGAAATCATTGAATACACTGTTAATAAAGTAATTGAAAAAAAATAGATAATACAATTATTTATGAATTATTAAATATATTACTGATAGAATCAAATACCGTTTCTTCCTGTTTTTACAATTGTGAAGATAGGTATTCCTAAGGTTTTCCGTTCGCAGAAATATTAACCTTAAAATATTTTAATGGTAATATTAGATCTTCATTTTATTTTTAAGATTACAAAAGAATATTTTACGCTGATGTTTACGTGTATATGTGAACAAGGAAATTATTATATTATTATATTTGACCACATCTGGGCAGGAGCTGCTAGAAAGGACTTGTCCTGCCTTGATAGAGTTCAAAATAGACTTCTTAGCCTCATAGGAGATGTCCTTTTCTCTTCCCTGCAACCTCTATCTCACAGAAGAGAAGTTAGGAGTTTGTCTCTGATGTATCGTTATTTTCATGGAAAGTGTTCGACTGAACTTCAGTCTTTGCCCCCCCTCGCCAAAATGTCACAAGAAACACTCGTCTAGCTTATAACACTATCAATAATTCCTCCCACCCTTTATCTGTGCCTAAACCTAAACGTAGATTCCATGAACAAAGCTTCTTTCTTAGAACTGCACGCCTGTGGAATTGTCTTCCGTTTTCCCCCTTTCCCGCTGACTACAATATGGCTGTCTTCAAGCCTAACGTAAACAAGTTCTTGATGAGCCGTTCCATATAAGTTAACAAATTTACCGAATTTCCATTACTAAGGATTACTATATTGTCCGATTTCTACTGTACACACTTTAACCATTATCCTCGAGTGACCTCTTTACCTTGATAATGTGGGGATGCCTGTGTAAAAATAAAAGAAAAAAGTTTAACGAGGATAAAAAGCACACCCATTCTTTATAGCAATTATATTAATTATTAGTTAAAATAATAAATAGACAATGCTTATACAATTATAATATCGTTAGTTCTAGGAATTAATTTTTACTTATATTGATTTGATTAACACAGATTTTCATGGTGATTTTAATGCTCTAGAAATATTTAAAAAAATAATTAGAAACATTAACGATGATATTTCATAAAAAGCAACAATACACTCAATGCGTTTATTAGTATTTACAACTACAACTTTTTTCAAAGTTTTTTTTATTTCACCAAAAAAGACATTTTTAATAATATGTAAAGAAACATAATGAGTTCATTATATTTTGTGAGCATGAATCCATGAATACAGTGCATTTCATTGGGATTGTTGATTCTATGCATGCTGTTAAATTATAAAGTCAATTGAGAAGGCCAAAATGTTTATACATTTAATGGATCGGCTATTCATTTTGCAAGTATTAATGGTTATTTGATGCATTATCGCATGTGAGTCCCGTACAATACTGATTATTAATATACATCTAGAAATATTAACATATGGCCGAAAGGAAATGATGTAGCTGCTATTGTCGGGAATTGTCTTGTAGTAGCTGCCAACTGAAGCCACTGGCTATCATTGTCGGCATACTGCCGATTAGATTTGGTTTAGGACTGTTAATTGAAGGTACTAGTGTTTACTGGTGAGCAATAACTCCATTTACATATCTCACTCTCGATTCCAGACGTTCCTTTTTGTTTTCTGGCATTCACTTTCAGTCATTTACAGCTATGATGACTATCGGCCAAAATTGAATTGCTCCAAAATTAAATTGGCCATACAGAAGGCCAGTGATAGGCACTAGTGGTCACTGGCTTATAGAAGTGTTTTTGGCGTTTGATAACGTTTTTATGTGGATACTTCTGTTTAACTTACTGGCTTTACTAGTGGCTACTAGTTGCTGGTGTAAATATCGGTCATTTTCCGTCAGTGTAGATCATGACATTTGTCGGCTTTCATTAGACTACTCAGAAATTAAGTCGCATGTCTCCAATTCTGACACTAACGGTTACTGGTGAGCAGTGTGTGTTTTGAGCGGTTATTTACGACTGCTCCGAAATTAAATCGTCTGTTTTTATGCTTTGTCGCTTAATTCTAGGGGCAAACATTGGCGATCACTGGAGTTTAGGTTTAAGGCAGTTTAAAGCGGGTGGCAGGAACTGCCCCTCTGTCAAACAATTGATTTCAAGTTACTGTCGATCATGAAAATTTGCGGTGTCCATAAGATTGCTCTGAAATAAAATCGCCTGTTGTCACACAACAAGTACTTTCATTAAGTGCAGAGCACTGTAATCCGGTGGTGGGTACTGATATGCATGAACGATTATGCTATTATTAGCGGAAACTCAAAGCATGCGATCTTTATCGTGGGTATTACTTCTTGATGGCAAGGACGGGGTCTGGCAGGCACTGGCGAGCAGTAGAAGTGTACTACTACCACTGGAGTATAGTTGTGGTCTGAGGCGTTTTGTGAGTACTGGCTGTTTTTATAAGCCATGAGCATTTTTCAGTGTCTATTCGACTTTTCCGAACTGAAATCGCATGTTTCAAATATTAAGGAACTTTCATCCAGTGGATACACTGAAATAAAGTAGTGAGCGCTGCCATCTTTTAGTGGGTATGGCATCCAGGTGCGGTTGTATTGGCCGAAATTTGAGGTTGGTACTCTTTTAATGCTGTTCCTGTCACTATATGACATCGGCGGGAAGTGCCGGTCCTGCTGTACTGAGGCTGTTACTTGCTGGGATAATCGTTTACTCGCGTTTGCTGGCGTCCACTTGTGGGAACTTTTAATGTTGAATTAAAGAGTATAAAGTGTTTATTATGCATTAAATTTAAAAGCACCTCTTTCCTAAGGAACACACTTCTAAATGATAACATTATTATTTCATCACTACATGTATACATATGTATTTATATATACATATATACATATTCATATGCATATCAATATGCACATATATAAATACACCCCCACATACATATATATATATACATACGCATGTAAATATATTTATATATGTATATATGTTTAAATGAAGTATATATATATATTTAAATAGATTTATACATGTGTGTTTATATATGTAAGTATATATGTATACATATTTATATATATATATATATATATATATTTATACATATATATTCAAGTATATAAAATATTTATACATGTATATATATGCAAGTATATATATATAAATATTTATACATGTATATATGCAAATATGTATATATATATATTTAAATATATTTATACATGCATATAAACATATATACATATATAAATATATTTACATGTGTATGTATGTATATATATGTATGTATGTGGGTGTGTGTATTTATATATGTGCATATTGATATGCATATGAATATGTATATATGTATATATAAATACATATGTATGCATGTAGTGATGAAATAATAATGTTATTGTTTAGAAGTTTGTTCCTTAGGAAAGAGGTGCAATAGCCTGACGAATCCTATAGTTGGATGAAACGCGGAATATTCAGTGTAGCTTTATCGCCATATATATTTTATAAATTACTAACTAGCTCTACCTACGTATTGACCACTTTTGAAGTAAATACTTAAAGTTTACGCATAAATCTATACTTTCGTCCATTAATTTTATGTGAGTAAATGAAGTAGTTATATATATATACACACAAACTATATTCAGTAGATGTTGCCCCTATTAAGATATATTTATAGCTAATGAAATTATTTGGGAAAGTAATTATTCTAAAATCCATCTGATAAAATTTCAATTGCTATAAATTTGAAAGAAAAATATATAATATCATTTCATATGTGAATGCAAATATATAAAAAGAAATATCTTTTGCGTGGATGTTTTTCTCGAAAATATTTTTCGCTTAGATCAATCAAATGATCTTTTACATATTTGGAATTTTTTAAGGATATTTTATTTTTTTAATAAATCAATCAATAACTTTATCTTTTGAGCGCCCGTGTTCTTAGCAAAACTAGAATTATGTGCAAGATCACAGTGTAGTATCTGTTCTGACGCTAAACTTCAGAATTTCTGTCCTCGGACAGTGGAGAAGCAATTCTCTATAGCTGAGGGAATTTTTATTCTTGTTTCTCTGCAGAGTGCTCAATTTTGCAATTACATGAACATTTTCATGCTTTTGAAAGATTATAATATTATTCTATGATAGAAATTTTATGAAAATTGGTTAAAAAGCACCTATATTTTCAAACTAATAAAATATGCCCAAATTTGCCTATATTTGTATATATAGTGTCCTGACAAGCAACTTTAGCTGTCGCCCCTGTTGATTTGCAAGGCAACTTATATATTACAATAATAATTTTTAATACCTACAAACACTAGTGTTTAATCTTTTCGGGAATCGTTAGTGTAGATTAACACTATTACTCCCAGTCAGGAGAATCTAACCCAGCCACAAAGCTATCTCTTAATCCATTAGCAAGGAACAAACGCCATGTCTAATCTCAACTGCATGAAATATAGTTGAAATCTTTACATTTATTGTTTTGATGTCGTAATATCCGGCCATAGTGATATAATGATTATAACATCATGTTATATGTATGGGTGCTTAGTTGACCCACTTTCTATTTCAACTTAAAAGTGCTCAACAATAGGAACTGAGTTTCTTAAAGGGGCTGAATAATTATGACAATAATAATTTATAAATACTTACAGACACTAGTGCTTTATTCTTTTGTGTCTTCAACACCTTGAAATTTGGAATATAGACTTTTGTCAATTATTTTTAATATGTGCATATGTTACATAAATTAAATAATTCGTGAAATATGATTGAACATGTGAAATATTATTATATAAATACATCTCTGGGTGACACGATTACCACCGGTTGGGAGATTCAATAATAATAATAATAATAATAATAATAATAATAATAATAATAATAATAATACATACATACATATATATATATATATATATATATATATGTGTGTGTGTGTGTGTGTGTGGGTGTGTGTGTTGGTGTGTGGGTGTGTGGGTGTATATTTTTCAATTATATTTCACATTTTTAATTATATTTCACCAATCATTTAATTTATGTAACTACAGAATATAATTACAAATAATTAGTAAAAGTCTATATTCCAACTTCTAAGGTGTTGAGGACCTTACCGTTTCTTTCCTTTAAATGAGTTGGCATGCACAATTCGTGACAACACCTGCTCTGTTGCCCCAAAACTTTCATACAATTATTATGTCAATTATTAAATTTATTTCTCACCTTACTCATAAGAAGGAAAAACATTTAAAAGAAAATAAGTTCATATGATCATCACTAAAAAAAAGCTTGAAAATTGAGAGAGAAGTTGCAATTATTTTTCTTATTTCATAACGACATCTTTGAATTTTCAAAAAAACTAACCCGGTAAAGTCACAATTCCATAATTGATATGACAATAACATGAATGAATTTGCGCTATGAAGCAGGTGCTCTCAAGATTATTGCATGCCAACTTATTTAAAGGATTAAAGGGTAATATGGTACGCATTTGTAAATTTGGAATATAGACTTTTGTCATTTATTTGTTATATATATATGTGTATAGATAGATAGATAGATAGATGGGTGGATAGATAGCTAGGTAGGTAGGTAGGTAGGTAGGTAGAAAGCTTAGTGACATAACACTCACAGGGAACAAGTTGGAACAGATAAATTGAGAGCATTGCCAAGGCTGCTGCGAAGTAGGTGGGATCTCTCTACTGTGCTAGAAAACTACTTGCGCCTGAAAGTATCCTGTAACTCTATAAGGTCATCATTCGCTCATGTATGGCCCATAGTTGTCACATTTGGGCTGGTGCATCTGCTAGTTATCTCTTACTCCTGGAGAGGATTCAAAAGAGAGTCGCCAACCTGATAGTTCATAAACTGTCATCTAAGATTCAGCCTCTGTCCCATCGACGAATTGTTGCATCCCTCTGCCTGTTATACAAGTATTTAAATGATAAATGGTCCCACGAAATACAATCAGTTGTGTCCCCTCGACGTAAATACCCCCGACAAACTCGACAAGCAGCTAAATCCCAGTAGAGATCTCGAGGTGTAAGAAAGCCTTCTACTCTAATAGTTTCTTCCCGAGAATTGCTAGACTTTGGAACTCCCTTCCGGGATTCTGCTTTCCCAACTGTACTGACATGCAAAAGTTCAAGTTTAATGTGAACAGCCATCTTGCTGCTAGTCTCCCTCCAAAATATGCCTGCAATTTATGTCCCCGATAATAGTCTCCTATTAAAAGTGGCACTGCCTTGCTTGGGGTGAAAATTGAATAAAAAAGAAAGAAAGACAGACAGACAGATAGATAGATAGATAGATAGATAGATAGATAGATAGATAGATATTCATGTGAGTATTTGTGAGTAAACTTCAAAGATACATAAATTGAAACATTGTGAGAATAACATCCAAGATAAAAGTAGAAATATTTTTTAAAAATCCATAATCAATTAGTTAATAGCTTTTTACGCAGATATTAAGAGAAGGAAAACAACGTGCACATATTCATTTCTATGAATTCTAGTACGTTGTTAAAAAAAAATTTCAAATATTCATGAAAAATTACTTTCAACATTCAATAAGATGCATTGGCGATTCTGTTTAACAATCGATCTTTTTTAAAGTCTTGCGTCTCTTTATTGAATTATCTTTTCCCGAGTTATTTTGTAGCAAAAATATTGTATTTCTAAACTAAACTTATCGGTTTGAATCCAATAAACCACATGTATATAGATATAGATTACTTTTTTTAGAAGTAAACATCGACGAATATGACTGCTGATTTAGCAAAAATTGGTTCATCACTTAATCTTGCAAAACATTCTCATTTTTGTTTTATTTTACTTCCGTCGAAGTTCTCAGAAATCAAGTGGCCCACGACCTGGGGCAAACACTTGAAGTCTATATGAGATACATAGATATTCGAATGTTCCATTAAAGTTCTTTATCTCTCAAGCACTGAATTAGTAAAGAAATTGAGAACATAATTTTCTCCATCTTTCATGTTGGTCTCATGGCCTCACTGGATTCCAGGACAAGAATTTATCTAGTCTGTTGGAGTATCCAGCTTCGTGCTATTACTTGAGGTAATATCACTTGGAGAAGGTGCACCATTCCTCGGAAAAGCTGTGGGGGTACCGTAGTGAGGAGATCTTATTTGAGCTGCGAATACTATGTGATTTTGAATATTTGGTCAGGGTTTACTTCTATGGAAAAAGTATCCCCATGCCAGATTGTTCTGACAAACCCCTGTACAGAGAGACCTTAGACACTCGAGGATAGTGTCTAGTAGGCATTCACGTTCTCTCCAGTAGGCATTCAAGTTCTCTCCTGTATGAGCATTCAGATAATCATTCATGTAAATTGAAAGGAAATCTGAGCAAATACGTGTGTTGCTTTACTTAGACGTGTAGAAACAAGCAGAATAAAAATACAAGACTGAAACTCGCCAATTCCATGGATGTTATCAAGCATGGAAAGTCATTTTCCAGGATCGAAATATTTTTTTATATTACACTAGCCTTGTTGCCCGACGTTGCCCGGGTTTTTGGAGATGTGTGTTGAGCAAAAAATAAATAAATAAATAAAATAATAATAATATTAAAAAAGTGGTAGTAGGCAGACAGGCTCGAACACGTAGCGAAGGAGGAAAAGAACGTAAAACAAAAACAAAAAACACCCAAAAGCTTAGCGTCTTTGCTGTTGCGTCCATTGCCAAAGCGGAAAGTTTAAATTAAGGTTAGTCATAACGATCAAGCAATTGGAACATAATCGTCCGGGTTTAGTCGTCATTGAGAAGATCTCAAAACACTGGCAGATTGAAGACTTTTCAGTACCCTGATATAGGAATTTGCGAGAGTAGGAGAACGAGAAGTTGGAGATAAAGCGTATACACGGGGTTAAAACACTAATAATCACGTATGAGGCACAATAAAAATTAGAAATCGTACACTTGAAAAAAAAACACGATATATATATATATATATATATATATATATATATATATATATATATATATATATATATATATCATATTAATTTATTGGTTATTGCAATAATATTTCAGTGCGGGATACTGAACGCAATGTAAAATAAATGATTCGCTCTATTATTACAAAATAACCAGCATGTTTTGTTCGTTGCTTCTTTTGTCCGTTGCTATTTTGTCCGTTGCCTATTTTGTCCGTTGTCTATTTAGTCTGTTGTCGCTGCTTTATCCTTGCCTACTTTAGCGGTGGATGTTTCGCCTGTATATTTTGACATTTTCCATATTTAATTATTGTGCCAATTTGTTTAATACTAACTGTCAGTGATGATAAAATAAGTTTATGATTTAAAAACACTTTCTCAAGCCGTCGATGTTAAGGATCTTAGTTTAATATTCTGTACTTATCTAAACTATGAATAAAATATATTCTTAAACAGAATCTAACACAGCATTTCTATCCCAGAACAAACACCACGCGAAAACTTAAGACGAATCGTGAGATTTAATGCAGAAAAAATAATTTTAACTGCTTTAATTTTTAGGATGTTTTTTGGTTTAAATCCAGAGAAGACATAGTCAGCTCCTAATTTATGTTAATGAAATAAATATAATCGAATTATTTAAAACTTTTTATATAAGTTAGTAGAGTCGACAAATGTGAAAATTTTAATTGGATGTGATTATTTATATATGTTTTTACAAAGAATAGCGTAGCTAATGCATTCTTATAATTTAGTATACTCACATAAGTTTGTCGAATATACCAAAAAACATTTGTTACCAAACAAATATGCAAACCAATCAGACTTTGTTGATGTTATCAATGCTTTCATTGAAGAATTTAGCCTTTCTTGAATGAAACAATTATAAGTATTCACTTTCTTTGCAAGACGGCCTTTTTTTTACAGAAGTAAAGCCTTCTAACTTCATACCAAATGTTGCAGAATAACGATACGGAATTGGGGTAATTAAAACGGAGGCTGATTGTGTCCCATGCTTTATTTTCATACACAATGACTATAAATTTCAATTTACTATTGCCAACATTGATAGATTGTGTACCGGCGTTCAAGCCGGGAATATAGTCGTGATGTAAAAATTAAAAAAACAAAACAAAAAACAATCACGGTATCTACTAGTGACGTCTACGTTCATATTCTGGATAGGAATTATTATTGATAAGAAGATCTATTAGTGAAATCCAAAAATAAAACAATGATGAATAATGATAAAGAAGCGCATATTATATATTAAAACACATTTCAGAAATTGTGTTAGTGTTGTGTTGAAAAGATTTATATAGTAAATGTTTATATAATTTCATTAAATTTAAAATAATCATTGAAAATTTTATATCTATATAATTAATTGCTAGATGAAAGATAATGTTTTTAAAGTACAACAAAATGTACATTACATAAAATATATCCAATGTAATTTTTTGATTCAATTTAATTAAATTTTTATACCTTACTTTGTAAAATTTATAAAAGTGCACTTTGAAGATAAATACATTTCAAATTGAATCTTGTACCTTTATTTTTAAAACATATAGTAACAACATTTTGTTTAACAATTTTCATGCCTTATATCTTATTTCTTTTAAGATTATATTTTTCTGACTTGTATCTTATCTTTGTAAGATTATATTTTAAAACTCTCCTTCTCTCTATTTCAGTTTGTATTTCTCCTCACACCACAACTCATTTTTGCAACCCCCTCTTTGTATTATTACAGGTCTGAATATTCTCTCTGTTTCAGTTTGTATTTCTCCTCACACCGCATCTCATTTTTGCTACCCCCTCTTTGTATTATTACAGGTCTGAATTCTCCTCAAACAACTATTCATTTTTTGCAACCCCCTATTTGTAACACAGGTCTGAATAATGAGAAAATCTTATTTTTTTAACAAACACTTTAAAATAACATTTTTAGATTACATTTTTAAGACTTCTTTCAGAAAAGAAAATCTTAAAAATTTAATAAGGAACATATTTCATATAGGTTTCATTAACACATGTTCAGTACATAACGAGAAAAATAGAGATGAAAATTTGAAAAGGACTGTATAACTGGTTTCGGTCAATAGTAGTCCTCGCCAGCGATAGTCTTTGTTATTATTATTATTATTATTATTATTATTATTATTATTATTATTATTATTATTTAAAACGTTTTGTGTCCTGCTCTTTCGCGCGAGGACTAACGACTGGTTACGGTCAATAGTAGTGCTCGCCAGCGAAAGTCTTTGTTAATGTTATTCTATTAGTATTATTTAAAAATTTTGTGTCCTGCTCTTTCGCGCGATGACTAATTTAGATTATTAATAAGTAGTAAACCATGAGATGGGAGCATATAAAATGATGTTAGAAATTTCCAGATTAACGTCTGATCGGATAAAAAATTAAGTAATTAGTAGTTTATTGTGAAAGAACTCTAAGCGTTTAATACCTAATTTTAGATACTAAGAATTTAATTACGAATTGCTGTTGTGTACTAACCTGTCGTGACAAATTGCATTGAGCAAGTAATCATTGTGTAGAAAATAAAATGGCCGTTCGCGAGTTGATTCATATTATTGTTTTAGAGAAAGTTTCATTAGCTAGGCTGGACCATCCTTAAATTGTCAGAGATTATATGGTACATGGCGTTGTCAAATAAAACTCTAAACTAAAACGAATATCCTAAATTAAAAAAAAAATCTATAGAAAATTTATGTTAAAAATCTCCACCAGATAGAGAAGTTGCCCTATCTGTTTTCACAAAGTTTTAACCAGGAATAAATTCTAAAAATACCTGGTTTAAGAGTCAATGCAATAATTCGAGCATCATGTAAAAAAATTATATAATGTCTCTTCCTCGGAACACACTCTCATAATGTGTATGGAGGGCGTATGATAAAGCAAAAGAGGATTTCTAAAGTTTCATGATTTTATTAACGTCATACAAAAGAAACGAATGAATGATTTACTTGACGGATCATATAATGCGGTTACCAGATTGTTTTCAAATCTGTTTCACAATTTAACTCCTAAATCAACAGCTATTTTATACTCATGTTTAAATTGATTTATTTTTTAGCATTATAAACAATTAGTAATCGGGAGTTACGTTCACTTCGCTCGTATATAATCAATTTAAACAAGGCTTAATAAACAGTAGACACTTATTTTTAGTTTCAATGAAACGCTTCTCATAGAAACAAGATCTATGCTATTTTAATTACAATATAAAATCTTAGAATCAGAGTGATAAGAAAATTCTTGCGGTTTATAACTTTTAAATTCCCATGAACATATTTCGGCTATAACAAAATTTAATGATCGAAATAAGCACCATGCAGCGGGCAGCGCAACTCATAGCTTCTCTATATCTCACTCCCTATCACAAATTATTACTTTTCCAACCCGTTTCCCTGATCAGGAAGAACAACACGCATCGCTTTTAGATCTGTTTTTGACCACAGTTCCTGATGATTGTATAACGGAAGCCGACAACCCACTTGGGAACGCTGATCATGCAGTGATAATGGTTGAAATCGCCCTAAACTCTAGACCCAAAACTGAAGAGCCAGTGCTCAAAACAGCGAGATATTATAAAAAGACTGTCTGGGAAGCCATCAGAGATCTTATCAGAGACGCTCCATGGGGAAATATTTTTCTCTTCCTGCTGAACAGTGTGTAAACGAGACCACTGAATGGTTCAAAACTGCAATTGAAGCTCATGTTCCCATGCGGAAATACTATAGCAATCCCCACTCTCCCCAATGGTTTACTTCCACTTGCGCAACTGTCATTGCTCAAAGGCAGCATGCATTCCGCAGATTTAACCGACATAAGTCCAGTTCAAACAAACAGAAGTACAGAGAAGCTAAAAGTAACGTTAAGAAAGAAATAGCGACAGCTAAGAGGGAATTTACGGAAACTACTAAAAATGTATCGAAGTACAAAATCGTGACTTCTGGAAAATCTACAACAGTGTAGTAAATAATGGGCAATCAACAATTCCCCCACTAACCAACAATCACGAGGTTGTCTCCTCAGCAACCGACAAGGCTAGCATGCTTGCCGTCGGTTTGCCTCAAACTCCACACTGGACCCTTCCAACTCCCCCTACCTCAATGTCCTATGCGGACAGACGCCACGCTAGACGATCTGAAAATCACCCCTGCTCAGGTGCATGCTATCATAAAAAAACATTGACACTTCAAAAGCATGTGGACCAGGTCTCATCCCAGCTGTGCTATTAAAAAAAGTGCCCAGCCGAAGTAGCTTCAGTTCTCTCCACACTCTACAACAAATGCCTTAATGAATCTTGCTTTCCGAGCTGTTGGAAAACTGCTTCTGTGGTACCAGTATTCAAGAATTCTGGCGAAAGAACTGACCCAGTAAATTATCGCCCTATTAGCCTCCTCCCACTTTTGTCCAAAATATTTGAGACCTTAATTAACCATGCTCTAGTCCAGCACCTTACAGATGCTAAAATTCTGACCGACCAACAATATGGATTTAGACAAGCCCGTTCCACAGCAGACATCCTCACTGTAATCTGTGAACGCATATACC
This sequence comes from Euprymna scolopes, assembly GCF_053919585.1. NCBI lineage: Eukaryota > Metazoa > Mollusca > Cephalopoda > Sepiida > Sepiolidae > Euprymna > Euprymna scolopes. The sequence goes on along the minus strand of NC_136486.1, from coordinate 63,889,294 downwards.
ATTCACTGGACAAAGCGGGAGAGGGCAGAGCGGTAGCTCTAGATATATCTAAGGCTTTTGACAGGGTATGGCATGAGGGTCCCCTCAGGAAGATTAGATCATACGGTATCACTTGTAGAATACTTAACATAATTAAATCCTTCTTAGTTAAGAGAAAAATCCAGGTTGTCCTCGACGGTCGTACATCTAAACAATATGATATAAATGCGGGAGTGCCTCAGGCATCTATCCTTGGACCTCTACTGTTCCTGATATTCATAAATGACTATTCTAGTATGACAACATTTTCATGTTTTCTCTTCCTCTTGCAGAAGAGGTAATTTTATTGCTTATCGCCTGAGGCGCATCTACCGGTGATTGCAGACGAGTTTATGGAGGAATGCTTTGCAGGCCACTGACACCTAGTTTTACAGGACGGGCATATTTTGATCTCATTTATTATTATGTTGTTTCTGTAAATTCCGGGATGCTCTACGTGATTTTTCGACAAGCACCGAAGTAAATCAAGAAAATCTAAATCTACATGTCTCAGAAATGAAGCAGAAAAGCTTTTTTCCCGTATTCTCATAATGCGCTGCCGGATCTTAGCTGAATTTTTCTGTGCGTAGTTATGAAGAACCGGTCTTAAATTAAAGCTGTCATATGCAGCAAAGTAATCCCCTTTTGTCGTTACAGCCGACGTAGTACAAGCGGAAAAAATGGAAATGCTTCGGCCCGAAGATCGCATTCAGACTTCGGTTTGTATGAATCTTCCGCAGCAGGCCCGCGCTCGAATATAGAAGCGAAGAGAATGAGATGTGCTTTGGCAAAGAGAGCAGAATCAGCAGAAAGAGAGAAGAAAATAAAGAACGGGTGATAGTAACTACCCCTTATGAAACTCTTATTCCTCCGCCTCGTTCTCTATCTCACACTCTCTTTTCATTATGGCTGTTGCATTCTCCCCCTCTCGCACTCTCATTCATTTGCTCCTACTATGCAACATTCAAAGGCAATCTGTCTTACTGCAAACACACAGACACACACGCATCCCAGTCGCTGCTATTTGCAGTTTAAAATGCAAAAGATGTTGGAAAAGCAACATGGGAAGTTAAAACATTTCTCCGTTTCGAGGTTTTCTTTTGGAACTTCATATTATTTTTAAAAAACAAAACCACAATATTTTACATCTATGATTTAATAAGGACTATACTAATTTCTACAGTCAGGTAAACATACATCGGAGTTTAGTTGGATTATAACACGCTAAAAATCTAAACCAGGACACACAAAGAAAGTCCAACAAAAATGTTCATTGAAGCGTGTTTGAAATAAACAATATATCTGTGTTTATAGACAGGTATAGACGCAGGAAATCTAACAAGAAAACTTTTTGTCCGAAAAGCAACATAAACAATTAACTGCATCCAAAACTTTATTCATTTGTATTTTTTTCGTCTTTTAATAATATAGTTTATATTATAAGTCAGAATTTAAACCTATAATTTCCTAATATTGTCTGCATTTTCCCACACGTGAAAACAACATACATATTGTCAAATTTCATAAAATACCGGAAATAAATAAGTTCAGTGGATTGCATTATATAGACATATGTGCATATATTTTTATTTATACATACATCCACACATTAGTGCTTGATCATATGTTCTAAAACATTTTCTTACGATAAATTAAAAATGTAAATAACTACTTACTAGTTACTTACTATATACTTACGACCTTTTAAACTTTCTGATATTATTTTAAATGTTTCAAATTTAGTTCCTTTTATAAGAAAGACCATATCATATTTGATACAAAACATAAAGTAAACAAACGAAAACATTTCCAAATATATAACTGCAGATACTAGATAAACGAACCGAAAGCAGTAACCACTATTTACTTTGAAAGAGTTAATTTTCATAACTAAGTCATTCTGTAATTTATTTTACCGTACACTGAAACGATAACCAGTATTATTCACTTTACTTAATGATAAAAAAATACAAATGTGTAATGTGATATTGAATCGGAATAAGATCAACTAATAGAGGGGTGTAAACATTTGTTTTGCAATTTATAGATTTTTTTCGTTTAAAAACAACTTTACATGCGCATCCACGAACACAATATTTGAAATCGCGACAATCAACAAACAAAGAAAGTGAAAGAAAATATCAAACGAAAAAAGATTATATTAAACGAAGGAAAAATATAAGCAAAAATGTTCATCTCTGTCTGAACAACTTCTAAAACAATTGGACCAAAAGCCGTATGATTCTTCGATGAAATAATTATTTTTAAAAGAATTGAGATTTATTCGTAGAAAAAAGTGAAGAGGGACTCATTGGATATAAATAAAGGTAAGAGTTATTTTTTTCCTATTCTGAAAAGCGAAAAAAGTTAAAATTGCTTAGTTCCGTTATTGAGCTAAGAAAGGCACACTATCTGTGATACGTATATTTCCGAGCAATGAACAAATTATCGAATTAAACTTTTCACACACACACACATACACACACATACACACATATTTTACATACATACATACATACATAAAGCTACTATTATGCTGGTGTTTTCCCGGATTGAAAGGCTGAGAAAATAGTTACCGTCAAAGGACACTCTTGTTTAATATACAACAATATCTGTAAACGAATCAATAGCATTCGCTTTAGAGACCGAAAATAGACAAGTAACCTACCGAGGAGAAGATAATACACCGGAGAATGTTCCTGATAGATGTTAGCAAGGCCATACTACATTCCGGGAAAAAGCCCGAAGTTAGCAAACTTTGGCAAAATTGCAAGCAACCAGTGAACCTGCTTAAATTTGTTTATTTAAAAAATAGCCTAAACGTAAAATTAACATATTTTGAAATAACTTTCCTTAAGAAAAATGACTGTCCTGTTTGAATTTTTATACGTGATATAAAACTGACAATAACCCTTCTGAAGAGATCATTACGTTACAGTTTTATAATGAACATATCTTTATAGTCTAGACATTATATCTGAAATATCCGAGAAACCATCTATTACTATTGTTTACGGTAATGTTTTTATGTAATCAGATTTCAAAGTTATTATTATCAGATTATATATATATATATATATATATATATATATATATATATATGTATATATATATATATATATAAAACACTCACTGTTATTTTCTTTTTAAAGATAAAATCATTTCCTTAAGAGCACCCCAGCAGTATACAAATGCTCTGAAAATTTTACTGTAAATATATAAGTAGATGCATTAACTTACATACCGATATATATATATATATATATATATATATATATATATATATATATATATATATATATACACGCATTTTAAGTGATACACAAGTTATGACTTATAATCAAAGGCCAAACATTGTGTTTATTTCTTGCTTAAGCAATATAACGCTTTCAATAATAAAAAGGGCATATGTATTTGCGTTCTTTGGACTACGATTTCATCTTGAGCTTTATTTTTACAAACGTTTCTCTCGGTGTAATCTCAGACTTTCTGCAGGTGTATTTCTTCGAATCCAGAATTGTGTACCAAATTTTGTAGCGTAAATCCTCGCTTAATCTACGGACACAGTATGCCTTCGTTCCGCCAACCATACTGAGTAAAATCCCTAAGTAAATCCTAAGTAAATCGCAGATACAGTTAGAGCGTTTTGAGTGCTGAAGCTTCCTTTGGCATAATCGTATGCATTGCACGTGAGTTTTACTAAGTAGTTCACTGGACACGCAATGGGTCCCTTCTTGCACGAGTCGCCCGAAACCTTGTGAAAATGATAGTCGAGGTGAAAACCATAGTATGAAGAGTCGTCAAAAATATGAATAATTCATCATATACATTCAAAAACATTAAAATAACAATTCTATAGAATCTGAGCACATGCTGTTTTTAATCTGATCTAACTCATATCTTATACTGCACAAACCGTATCCTTAATTGAAGATTAAGATTAATAAAACCCAGGCTTGCTTTGTTTCAAGTGCTGCAGAAGGAAAAAAAATATATTTGAACTTTGAAAACATTTTCATTTCTTAGCTATCATTTTACTTCGTAATATTGTCGCACATTTCCATTAGTAATTAGTAATTATATGTGTATACAATTAATGTACATGCATCTTTTTAACATTGGAAATACTGCAATTGCTCAGAAAAAAAAACATAATGCCATGTGTGTAACATATGTAGAATCTCATAATATTTATTGTCATTCCGGCACATATTTCAAAGACCAGAAAGCAAGAAATAATAAAGTTTGAAAGCACATTTTCAACAAACTAGCAGTGAGACTTGACGTAGCCCGGATTAAATATAGGATCAATTAGTGTTACATACTTTCACTACTTTATTATCATTCAAATCAGTGAAATCTCGCATTCGTCAAACAAATCGATGGATAGACGCTATCATCGTTAAATTGAATTTAAGTAAAAAAATGATAACGTCAATCATCGATTGTGATCTAAAAAGAAACATTCATTTCGGGCGTGCGCATGTCATATAAAAGAAGGTATTGTTGATTTTATAAACCGGACCCTTCTGCTTGTGCAGTGATAAAACTTTTCAAATGTACTTGTGGTGTTTTGGTTGAATTGCACTGTTCCTTTTTGGATCGACTTTAAATAATTATGGATAGTCTTCCGATCGAAAATCAATATTTGAACATTTATGCAGTATATTCGTGTCATATTTTACTAATATCGGTCCAGCTTTTTTAGAGTCTATAGGGGAAGAACTCAAACACACACGCAGACACAAACAAAGTGGCTTCCATAGTAAAGTTATGTAGGTTCCCCCCAGCAAAATGACACTTTCAGACGAATTTTCCGAATCGACTAATAATTATAAAAATCTAGGAGTGAAAAGTGCAAATTTATAGATTACCTTAAATGTTATGTATCTTATGTGTACATAGTCAGTAAAAGGTAATAATAAAAATATTATTGCACTGCAGCGTTAATTTTTTAATAAGTTTTATTTTACCGGTAAAATAACAATCCCCACACACATATATATATATATATATATATATATATATATATATATATACAATTATCGCCTTATAAACTTAAGAGTTATATTCTTCTCTATTATATTTCATGGGTAAAATAAAACTTGGACGAATGTTAAAATAGACATTTGTTGAGGTTATGTACGGGCGCCGCTCCCGTGGGTCGATGGGTAGCACTGTCGACTGTCAATACGATGGTTCTAGGTTCAATCCTCATCTTGGGAGAGGTACTAGTCTAGCAGCACTGATGAGTTATGATACAACGAAACAGTACTGTATGTGGATGACTACAAATATATGTATATATATATATGTGTGTGTTTGTGTATGCACACTTATATACTCAGAAATATTTTCAAAATATGTGTTTCATGAATATATTCTGCACCTAGTAATCGAATATTGATATTGTAAAATATTGATGAATCATCCCCAAAAGAACAAAAGAAAAATACACATTGACATGCAAAACTACGCACTCACGTATATATTTCTATATATGTGAATGTAATTATATATGTGTATATGTATATAAAAGATTATACGCATATATTTATATATGCAAACATATAAGTAGAAAAAGTAAAGGTTGTGTTGAGGACTATCAGAATGTAGTTATAGAAACGACCAATGTGGTAGAATTAATAACGATGACAATATTGAAGGAACTTCACTAATTTTTAATTATGCATATTTCTTTTCGAACATAGTATTTCACACAAGATAGTAGATGCGTGAGTTTGCCAAATATTTTAGAGAAAAAACTCTCTACATCAATGGGGGAAGAGAATGCGTACACAGCTTTCGAACGTTGTTACAGTTTCTGTGTATGTCGGAGGCGGATAAATTAAAAAAAATATATTTTCTCCTGTTAGTAAAAGTTTTCAATTTATTTCAATTTATTTCAATTTTAAGTATACATAACACTATACAATTTATATAAAAAGAAAAACACAAGCGCAGTACCATGTATGCGAACACTGGCTGCCGAACAGAAGAATAGTGGGAGTAATTACATTTGAATTTCTGCACCAAACAATTTTAGTAAGATAAATTAAATCATTCTCTGTATTGTCAGATAGTAAAATTTGGGAGATAAAAATATAACCGTTGATGTAAGATTTGCTTGAGCGACATAGCACTCAAACTGTACAAAAAAAAACAAAGAAAAATAGATCTTATATATAACACCAAGAAAAATTTTGCGAACGGAAGCGCAAAAACGTTTCAGCGTCGATTTCGTTTCAAAAGCAGTGAGGTACATTATAATTGTTGGTAAAGGTAAAGGTACTTTTCTCGTGAAAGGTACTAACAGAGTTTTTAATTTCCGCCGATATTCTAAACCTAAACTTAAGTATATTCTATACAAGATGTACACGTCAAAGAATCCAGGAGAAATATGCCATAACAAATTAATTGTATATTGACTGGTTGTATCGAGCACACGGGTGGGTTCGTGAACAATCTGAGTGAGGTTATAGGCAATGGCAAAATCATGACAAAACCTCCACGCGTCATCGGTTTTATTTGCGTGGGTCAGTCATTCCACATTATGGACATTGAAGTCATCGCAAATGTGAATGTTAGCCGAAGGATGAGCAGACAGAATGTGGTCAATTTTCTCAGATATGCTCTTAAACATAGTAACCCCACTGTTGTGGGGGCGATAGAGGGCACATATAAATGCAGTGGTTTAAGCTAGTGCAACTCGGAAGCACATATAAGGTAAATTAGGGTCTTCTCTGGAGATATCCCTACCACATGGAAAGGCATCTTTGATGTAGGCACGTATTCTATGCCCATGGCGATCTTGGGGGTCAGATTTAGATATTAAGTTGGAGTATCCTTTAATTATGAATTCGTCTAGAAAAGTGGTTGGACCTATGCCAGTTTCACTTAGAAAGTATATGTCCGGTTTCGTCTCCTGTAATTGTGTTTCAACCTCTGGAAGGTTGGAACGTAGACCCCTGATGTTGGAGAAGGAGACCTGGTAGTAGGGGTCTACGTTGGAGTATGAGGTTCTGGATTTATTCGTGTTTCTTTTTTGGAGATTTGTCATGATTGTTGAGGTTTTGGGGTTTGTGGAGCAGGTCGGTAAACTTGGTTGGAGCAAACAGAGAGGGAATTAAGAGAGAAAAAGACAAGGAATTGTTTTGGTGGCACATGGTATATATATATATTAAGATATATATATATATATATATATATATATATATATATATATATGTATATATATTAAGATATATGAGCAATTTGTATTTTGCTTGACACATTGTTTATCTAAGCAAAAATGCCTCCGTGAGCTTTGCTACGGAGGTGTTTTTGCTTAGATAAGCAATGCTTCAAGCAAATGCAAATTTCTCATATATCTTAATATATATACTAACCGAATTACGTAGCCCTTTCATATTTCACACAATACTCTAAGAAAAATATAAGTTTTTCACACATATATATATATTTATTAATATATACTATCTGAATTACGTGAGCTTTGCTGCTGAGGTTATATTGTTTAGATAATCGTAATTAGTCATTTTCTCATAAATCTATTAAATATTTAAGACTTACACAATAATAAAGAACTCGATCTCTTTCATCTTCAGTTAAAATCTAAGTCTAAACAGCAACTCACAACGTAAGTATATTCGGTCTAATATTACATATTATTGTACTTGGCTTTCTAAACTATGTTTCTCTGTGAAAACAATATTTTTTGTTCCTTTTTAGATTCACTAATATAGTGAGATGGTTTTGTGACCATGGTTTTGTAAACTATCACATAAAACATGCCATGCATGAAACGCGTTTGTCAGATCAATATTCATTCGGTTTAAAATTTGGACATGGACTCTGATTGTATAATCATTGCAAATCATAGTCTCACTAAAAACTGGAGTATTCGAAAATCAAAATGCAACTCGCTATCACTTTGCATAACCGGAATTCTCAGAATGAGAACAGTTTGACCTTTAGGACGCTTGACTATAATCAGTGCTTCAATCAATTTTTTATGCATTCTAGTTACAACATATCTAGTTCCATTATTTGTTTGAATTAAGTCAAATGATTTCAAAACTATGATCGGACAGCCAACCTTAACTATTAGAAGATGGAAAGGCATTCCAAAATGCTAAATTGAATTCAAGATCTTTATTAGATGTTTACCAACATAATCCTTATCTATTGTATTTTCAATATATTTATAGTTTCTTTCTGTCTTTGAAATACAGGGATTAGCCAAGTATTTAACTTGCTGCTATTGAAATTTATATTTGAAACAATTGCTCGCTCAACAAGCAAATCTGGATTTTTTTCCATTTATGTTAAACTCAGAATACCCTTTTCCCTTGAAGTCTTACAGTGTGTCAAAACATTTACCTTGTTCATCAGAAATTTAATTGTATCCGGTACTTCTACACAGAAAAGAACGTCTATAACCAGTTGCAGAAAGAAGACATGAAACTTGCTAATTCGAAATCTCCGGTCATATATGCACTAATAATTGTTGTAAGGTTCTTTGAAAATATATTTCCCCAAAGGTAAGCTTCCTTTAAACTTGACTTAACAGCATTTGCCTTTGTTTTATTATTTACAGTAGACACTGTTTGACGGGATTTCTTTTAATAATAGATTTGGAATAACGCCAATTAGCTTTTTGATACAAGTAATCTCCTGTAATGGTCGATCAATTGTTTCAAAATAGTTTTATGAGCCATTGCGGGTTCATCAATAATAGCTACTTTCGTGTCTTGTATTACTTTGGTCATAGAAGAATAATGAGTAAGAGAAGATGTAGACTCATCTATTCTATATGTATTTAATGACACTTTGAATGTATTGAGCAAAATACGTCTCATTCGAACAGCGTTTCGGCAATCTCACTTGATTCTGTTGCTAGTACCATGTTTTTTCTGATCTAATTTTTCTAAAAATTAAGTTTAATAAATAACTGTTTCCTGATTATACAAATGCATCGAGAAACATAAAATATCTTGCTTTTTCGATCTGAATTTTCCATTTAAAATAAGCTGAATAAATAATTTCTTTGTTCGTCTGTTTAGTCTTGATAAAGGAATTCGAGATGCCACGTCATTCTGATTGTAGTTTATCTCACGTCTGTACTCACGAAAAAGTTGCTCATTATAAATATGGGCTGGTTTTGGAAAGTCATATACTCTCAATATATGCATTGGAAGTTTTACACTTTCCATGTAGCTTTATATACGCATGCGACAATATTTTTTTAGTTTTCTCTAAGCTGTTTTTTATTTCCATCATGCAAATCTGACCTCTATCATTTGACTTCCTTCGTCTATATTTAAAATAGGAATCAATTCCTTATAAGAAAAGGTTAGGAAAATGCTTGGAACATTTTGTGTCTATAATACACAGGTAGACTATATTGAGGGGGTAACGTGATTTATGGATCATGTGTCTTATTATCAAATCATTGAGTTTTATATCGTCCCCTCTAGAAATTAACTTTGCGAAAATTGATAAATCATATTCTGCTCTGAGTTTATGCTCTGAGGCACTCCAGATAAAGCAGTGCCCATAAAAAATAAATAAATAAACCTCTGTTCTCGTACTGAAGGGTATGCAGCCATGCTTGCAAAATATCAAAAAATGTTTTTTTTTTATATTTTCCCTAATTTTTAAAACTGTTAATCTGAATATACTTGCAACAATATCAGATAAATCCTGACTTCCTTGTCCAGCAGCCAAGGTTTCTAACAATGCCTTGCCAATATGAATTACGTGTCATCGCGATAAAATAATCTGCCATGACATACAACCTTACGAAGTCCATTGCCTTTGACCTTTTTGTACTGGAGACCACCACTATATGTGGCAGGAAACACAATTCGACGACCAACTTAATTTGGATGCCCATGACCAGCAAGTAAACTATCACGTAACTTTGAGTATGTTTCAGCACGGAAACATTGTTGTTCTCTTCTTAAAAACTAATACTTCAGTTAGATTTTGCAGTATGAATCTCCCAAGAATTGCTGAAAAGTTGCCTTCCAAGCAAGAGATAATTCTGTTCTCTACACGTAGCATGAAAAAGGTAAAACTCCAAGTGCATAATGTTGAAACGATTTCTACCCTGCAAATATATGCGGTAGCCATCATTACTAGACAGAAGAAAGAAAGCATGCATCAACTGTAACGACTTAGAACAAAACACTGAATTTAAGATATATTTTTTGTTTCGAAGCCCGATTATTGCTGTAAAAAGATCAGTATTGTTCTAATCCAACAGATTTGATATTACTTAAAAAAATAATAAAAACTTTAACATAAATTAATGCACAAAAATGTTAATTCAGGGTGTTAGAAGAGTAATTTACAATGGCTTTGGAAACCTTTTTTGTTATATATTCATTGTTTCCCATAGTTTTCGTTTATTGGCTACTACACTTTAAAATATGTTAAAATGAGCTCGTATTGGTATTTCAATAAAAATACTGATTAAAACCGATATTTACAAACAGTTGCGTTATTGGGACGAAAAAATAAATAAAACACGGTACTTTAGCAAAATACGAACGCGCTATTCCTAATATATGAATTCAGGTTAAATTCAATTTTTACTGTGTATTTTGTAATTTTTAGGTGAAAATTTATAACAGTTACAAAAGGTTAGCACATAGAGTAAACAACGTATAAAAAACAAAGATTCTAAAGTTCATAAAATATATAAAGTAATCACAGGACTGAAAATAAAATAAAATAATTAAAAACAAAACTTTTGTTCGCCAGTTTAATATGGGGTACGCAACTAACCGTTCATATCTGGTCATGTTTGGAATGTTTAAAAATGTCAGAGAATTAATCTTGCAAGTTATACTTATTCTAAAAATGTAATTAAGTATTAGAATTATTTATTATTATATAAATTTCGTTAGCTAACTCTTATATATTATAGAGAAATACCTTTACTTCTGCAGTTGATATCGGCTAATAATATAAAATTTATTTAATATATGAAATATATAAATCAAATGTAAATAATATTCTTTAATAAGACATGAAAACTTCATTTACTATGAACAAGAAAAAATACCTAGTTATTAAAATACATTTTTAATGCAATAAGCTACTTGTTTAAAGTACGAAGGAAATTCAATAAGTTTCTTGAACTTTTCGTACCAGCACTTTTATTGAGAGCAAATACATGAAATTCTAGTCCCTTCAAAGTAATCTCATCCGACTTCAAGACCCGTGCCGTACCGTTTCAACAATTTCTAAAAGGCCCCATGAATATTCTCTTGTATCAATGACTCTCGTCAGAGCTTCTTTCATCTCCTCTGTTGTCTCATACCAACAACTTCTAAAGACTTTCTTTAGCTCAGGGAATAACAAAACTCACAGGGAGCAAGGGTAAAATCTGTCTTGATGCCCATCTTCATAAAATAATCTGTGAGAAGGATTGTGTTTTGGACTGGTGCATAGTCCTGACGAGAATAACACTGAACCGAATTGAAGACTCTTCCAACGGAATCACTTCCTGAACTCTAGTAAAACCTCAGCATCTTATTCCTTGTTGACTCTCTGGCCTTTGGGTACAAAGTGAAAGTCTCCCCCCTAAAAATAATCATATGTTTTTATGTGGATTTCACTGCCTAGCCTTCTTTGTTCTGCGGGAAGGGGTAGCATTCTTTAATTGAGAATTCGCAGGTCACCAGAGTAAAAATACTGCTAGATCTGAATTGATTAGCTCAACTATCTTCCTGCTGTCATGAAACGTCACCATTTTCTGGGCAACTTTTGGAAGACTTCGCGCGAATTTTCTGCATCGCCATTTCCTCTCATTTAATTTTTTGTACAGTTCTAATACTACCACCAAACCGTGCACTTTTTACCTCTATAGAAATAAGTCGGTTCTATCCATAACATTTCTTATTTGGCAAATAAACGTTAGTTTTATAACTTCATTACTCCTGCCACATATCAGGTTTGTGTAACAGACGCCATGTTTTCCGTGAAACTCTTATGTCACTCACAAACTGATGCTTAATTCATGCAAGATTGTCCAAATGCAGCTTGATGAATTTTCTATTCTTATGTAGAATATTTTCCAAGTTTAAAACGTAATTTTAATGCGTATCATTTTTCTAAAATGTCTACATTTTCCGATTTCATATTTTGAAATTCAACAGCTATTATGTAAAAACTTAGTTTGCTGTATTCCAAATCAATTGTGTAGCTGTTCATTTGAAATCGAAATCATCAAAATTGGTTAATCACCTCAAAAGCAACAGTATACAGACTCTAGAACAATTTAAAAAACTGTACAGACGTCTGGATACTTATTTAAGGCTCCTAGTCCTGTCACTTGAAATAATAGTATGTATAGAAATAATAGTAATATGTCGTGTATAACACTAAGCAAGCGTTCAACAACCAACCTGTTCTACTTGGTGTCAGTTTATAAATATGAACTATCTGCTTAGATGCACATTATACTAAATGCATTTCCCTATAATAGGTAAGATTTATGCCGCGAGTACTTCTTGTGCCCTCCTTAACGTCTTCCTTTCTGTTGTATAACTTCTAGACACATATTTAAGGGTATGTTTGTAAGTTGTAACTGTTCCATTAGCCTATATCAATGTGATGAATTATGCATACCTTTAATTAATCCTAGTTGGATTAACTTTTCTTCTGTTGTCTTTTCTTTTGTTGCTAGTTTTTCAAAGTCACAATATTTACTTGCACTTCTTAACCGGTGTAAATATTTTACTATCGGTTCATCCACTTCTTGCTTCATTGCCATACACTTGGTCCTTTCTGCAATCACCAGCCTTTTCCTCGACCTCATATTTCCCTTGATAACCTGACTTATTTCCTCGAAAGTCATTTCGTCTAGTTCTCGAGGGTAACCTGTTGTAGCAACCTTCATAAATGTTTCACAACCAGCGCTAGCCATGAATAGAAATCATTGTAAGAAGAGAAATAGCGACAGCCAAAATAAAGTATGCTAAAATAGGCAGGGAATGTATAAGATTCCAGAAGATAGGAATTCGTGATTTCTGAAAAAAAAAATCTTAAATAGTGTATTGAATAAAGAGACATTAGTAATTCGTCTACTATCCAACAAGAAGAAAATGGCATACACGGCAATCGAAAAGGCGGAACTGCTTGCATAACGTTTCGTTTTAAACTCTTCTTTAGAGAGAACAAGCGAAAAGCTTCCAAATTTCCTTATGCGGACCGAAAACCCATTTGATGATAATCACTCCTTTTATAAATACGGTATCCTGAAAAAATTAAACACATCCGAGGCATGTGGGCATTATCGTAACTCTGCTATATGAATTATCACATCCTCAACCTAGCTAAGCCATGTACATTCTAAACTCTCCAACAAATGTCTTGCTGAATAGTGCTTCCCTAATAGCTGGAATATAGCCTCCGTGGTTACTAATGTACGAGAATCCTGGAGAAAAGTGACACACACAATTATCTTTCTATCAGTCCCCTTCCAATTTTTACTTAATTCATTTGCGACATTAATCAATCCAGCAGTAGTCCACCCCCTCATAAAAAAACTAATCTTCTTTCTGACAGCATGGATTTAGTAAATGTTGTTCTACTGTAGATATTTGAACAGCCACCTCTAAACGCATATATCATGCGCTGGATAAGGCGGGCTAAGCCAGGATTGTAGCCATTGATATATCCAAGGCTTTTTACAAAGTCTGGCACGGGGGGGGGGTTGTTAATTAAAATTAAATCGTATGTTATAACAAGATGTACACTAATATACTAAAATACCATCCAGGTTGTCATTGATAGACGTACATCCAAACAAGTATAACATTGGTGCGGCTGTACCTCAGGAGTCGATTCTTGAATCACTACATTCCTGATATTCATGCGATTTAGTAAAAATAAGTGAAAAAAACAAAACGACTACCATTTACATAAAGAATCACATCTACTTTTAAAGAACATTTATACGATCATATAATTAATGATTTAAGCTTAGAAAAATGATTGTACTTAAAAGAAGAATATATTTTTCAATATATATTTATTACCACCCATGAATACATTAGTTTACACATCTTCGTTCTTTGTTTGGTGTCGTTCTTCACAGTTTATTCAAAGTGTTGCTTTAAGAAAATATTTTGTTTGATTTTACATGAATATGTGAACAGTGTTTTCTAATTCTTCATTCTTATTGGTAACGTAATACTGCGAATACAAATTGTTGTATTCTTTTTAATTATAATTACTTTGAAAACTTTTACATTATCGCCTCTCTTGACATGCGCCTATAGAGAACCGAAGTTGAGGTATTTCGTGCGCTTACATTCATATTAAAAACATTTTACTATTAAAAATATCAAAAGTAATATTTTATTATCTTCAGTTATGGGCATGGAAGCGACTACATGAAGGTTAACTAATTTGCATATTCCTTAAAAACGTACGTTAATGAAATACCTTTTTATTTGTATGATTTCAATTAGATGATCAATAATTATATTTATGCATATTTTCCACATACTACATTATTGCGTAGAATTTAAGATAAAAACGTTCCTCCAGACGGAAAGATACTTTATATATCTATACATATATATCTATGAATCTATCATATTACGTAATTTTGCACGCTGACATTAACATCAAATACTTATTTTTTCTATTTTAAAAACGAACTTTGAAATATACGCAAACAAGAGGTATGCTAACGACTACATTACGGTGAACTAATTAGATTAGCAATTTAAAAAAAATCGTAAATTATTTAATTGTTTTATTACTTCTTATTAGATGAATGGTTTCATTACACTATTATGCTGCATCCTATTTATGCACACATCCTATATTCTACAAAATTGCGCATAATATAAGATGCACGATTTCTAGCATACAGAAATATATTACTATATATCGATATGTATCTAAATATATTTATGATTACTTATTTAATAACATACATTAATATATGGAAATTAATTTTATGCGTAAATTTTTAGTATTTAATTCAGTAGTGCTTAATTAATAGATAGAGCTAGGAAGTAAATTATAAAAAAAACTATATAAATATATTTATATGCATGCATATATATATATATATATATATATATATCATAATATAGTAATTTACATTTTATGATTTTAAACGGTGAAATTTCAAATCTAGAATTTTTATTATATGCAAGACAAAGAATATATTTCAAAAAAGTATTTCACTTATTGAAATGAATTCTTCGTCTTGCATATAATAACAATTCTAGATTTTAAATTATACCGTTTCACATCAGAAAATTAAAATTACCAAATTATAATTTATTTGCTCTATCTGGTATATAGAGCAATATTTATTTAGCTTGGATTGTCTTTATAAAATAGTACAGCTAATAATATTTTGTAAGACCAATAATCACTGGATTTACATACCAGTAGATTTATTGCATTACATTATTCTGAAGAATATATATATATATATAATTATTTTCTACTATAATAATTAAATACCTACAGACACTAGTGTTTCATCCTTTCGGGAATCTTCAGTGCAGGGTGTCACGATTACTACCAGTCGAACGATCCGAACCCCGCATCACGAGACATCTCTGTCTCGAATAGCGGAGGCCTAATCCATTCGGCTACCATTAACCGCTTGAAATAACGTTGAATTTTAAACATCTTAATTTTAAGTGTTCATTTACGTCAGGCAGACAGTGATCTAATCGTTATACGATGATCTACGCATAAGAGCTAAATTGACCGACTTTTAATTCAACTGAAAGTGCTCAACGATAAGAAACGAATGTCTTAAAGGGGCTGTCATAATTATTTTCTACTATAATAATTAAATACCTACAGACACTAGTGTTTCATCCTTTCGGGAATCTTCAGTGCAGGGTGTCACGATTACTACCAGTCGAACGATCCGAACCCCGCATCACGAGACATCTCTGGCTCGATTAGCGGAGACCTAATCCATTCGGCTACCACATATATATATATATATATATATATATATATATATATATATATATATATATCTGACTATATATATGTATATATTTATAACTTACTATATATATATATATATATATATATATATATATATATATATATATATATAAATTGACTTTGTTGCTGTGCTAGCGAAAAGTCTTTATCGAACAGTTCTCTGAATATTTTATCTAAGGGTTGATATTTAATATATAGGGTAATGGGAGCTGTAGTACACTTTATAAATCTTCTTCAGCTTGCAGAGATTGCTGTTAAGGGGTCAAAGTTTAAAACAACGTAGTTGTCCTTGTCAGAGCAAATCAAATAAAATATTTCTGCTGCTATAATCTTTGCGCATGCGCAAAATTAAACAAGATCACTTGATTTTCAACTTTTTGTATTCATATGTCTGTATATACCACGGTAACGACGATGGAATATATTGCATAACAATTAAACTTGGAACCCTAAACATTCTTGTTTCCATTCCTGCGCACAACATTTCTTTGTTTTTTAGCCAGTAAAATTACTTAGAGGTAAAAATTTAAATACATGATTTTGACTTTAAGTAAGATGTAAATCAAGTGTATTTGTTTGTTTCTGTGCATTCGGTAATTACACCCTGATTGGATTTACAAAGATAATTTTTTAAGTTTTTGTATACTTGTGGGTTTATTACTATAATTATTTTTAATACCTACAGACACTAATGTTTCAGGAATAAACCGCGCAGTGAGTTACGATTACAACTGGTTGGGTGATTTGAACCCTGGCACGAAGCCATCTCTGACACGATTAGCAAAAAAACAAAAAAACAAACAAAAACAAACAAAGAAAAAAATCGACACGGCCTAAGTTAACTCCGGGAAATAGAGTTGAAATTAAACTTTATATAAATGTTAATAAAAGAGTGACATTATGATTAAAATATTTGTGTTAAATGACCGACTTACAATTTCAACTTATATTGCTAAACATTAAGAACCAAGTTCTTAAAGGAGCCAATATACATATTGCTATGAGTATTTTTAATACCTACGGACAATAGTTTATGATCCTATCGGAGATCATCAGTACATGGAATTACGATTACAGCTAATCGGGAGATCGGAACCTGGCCACGAAACTTCTCTGACTTTATTAGTAAGGAACAAACCAGACGGCCAAAGTTTACTGAAAGAAATGCTGTTGAAAAGTCAATGGTCTAATTTATTACGCACTTTATCATCGAAAGTATAAGAACTCATAAACTTGACAAAGGAATGATCAGAAAATCCGAAAACCGGAAGAGAATATACAATAGTCTTATAAGTAGTTTTATCGTATTCATCACTGCCTGCAGTGATATATACTGCCGAGCAATCGATTCTAAAGAAGCTATAAAATAACCTTTGACACTATTTCCTAGAAGTTACTCCTAGTTTGGTAACAATTACCACGAGAATGAACGGAACTTAAAAACTACACCTGCTAAATACTTAATTAATTGAGGGCAATCAATGTGTGTTTAAATAAACGAAACCGGCAACAGGCATACCGCTAGATTTTTTCTTAATTTCCCAGCAAACACTCAACTTTAAATGTCTCATAATTATAAATATTAATTATTCTCATACTTATTTACACTCGTGTTTCATGCTTTGCATATCTATACTCCTTTAAATTCGTATTTTTTGTGTGTATTGATAATAATATTATATTTTCTATTGATTTAAAAAGAAAATACAATTTTTTTATATGGGCTGTGGAATTTCATTCACTAGCAAAAGCTCTAGCTAATTTGCATATTCTTTTAAACATTCATTTTAACTAATTCTCTATTAGTTTATTCGGTTTTCTTATTGGATGATAATCTTTATTTAACTATTACGTGTAATCATATTCATGCAGATATTCTACATAATTTATACTTGCATAATATTTGCATAAAATTTTACAGTAAACGCAAAACTGTTTCCATATATATTTATATACACGCCTATATTTTGTTTTAACAAATTTTGCCTACCAAAATCCTCCTAGAGTTTTTGCTCTACAGACAGGAAACTTTATATATAAGGTATTTGAATCCATGCAAAACTTTTTATTCGGGGTTTACCCGGGATCGGTGCAAAAGTGTGAACATTAAAAAAAAAAAGTAATTTGTCAGGTGAAGGTCGAAGGCCGGCATTACGAATGCATAATGTAGTAGCTATTGTTCATGTTTTAGTTTTTAGCCTTGCATTATAAATGTCTTCATAGCCCAGTCCACTGACGACAGAGCCAAAAGTAAATCGTGAGCCTGAAAGTTCTGGTTTCGATTCTCGGTGCTGGCGCACGCGTCTTTTTTTTTGTTTTTAACTTTTTCAATCATTGCTACGTATTGCGTTCAATCTATCTATATCTATATATCTATAAAAGTGAAAATGTCTGTCTGTCTGTGTACATTTCCCTACCAAATAAATGTCAATTTTGGAAACGGGATATTGAGATTTAGGAAGATATTTCTAATCGGTGTTTGGCCAGAAATTTGGCTCTTAAAAAGTCAAAGTTCAAGGATTTGACCTTTAAGAACTCTATAAAATTCCTCTGCTAATTTTGGGTCAAACACTTGAAATTTTAGATATACGTTCCACGGACATGGATCTAACTTTATAATTTAAATGTGAGCTCAGAACATAAAATGTTAAGCGGTCATAATTGAGGTCAAAGTTTTAAAAAAATTAATCTCTGCGGTCTCTACTAAATTACTCATATAATTTTTGGTCTAAACACTTGAAATTTTATATGAAGGGTATTCAGAGATAGGGCAAGCTTTTTAATCGTTTCTTTTTATTTTGCTGAAAATTTGGTTTCCAAGAGGTCAAAGTCCAAAATATTTTACCTTTGCGGCCTCTAGCAAAGTATTAAGCGAATTTTGGGTCTAAACATTTTATATTTTATAGAAAGGGTATTCAGACATACAACACGCATTTTAATCATTTTGGGGGCGAAAATTTAGGTGACAAAAGGTCAAAGTTGACAGAGTTGACCTTTACAAACTCTACTAAACTTCTCCGCAAATTTTGGATGTAAACACTTGGAATTTTAGATGTTGGTTACTTAGACATGGCCCCAACATTTTAATATAATTCGAGCCCAGAACAATAAATATTAAGGGGTGAAAATTTGGGTTAAATTTTAAAAAATTAAGCCTCTTCAGATTCTATTAATATTTCTCTATTGTTGTTAAGGACGCCTATTATAAAGAAAGGCATCACCGTACATATTTCACTTTTTAATATATACATAGGAACATAAAGTTGTGAACAGTGCATAGGACCCGATCAAATCCGGGAGGAATTGCTAATATATATATATATATATATATATATATATATATATATATATATATATATATATATACACGGCATAATCACGTTGACACACCGGTTCTCGTCAAATCACCAAAGTTAAGGCACGTTGAGCCTGGTTAGTACAAGATAGGCGACCATTTGGGAAGTCTAGACGCTGCATGTCCTCTCGGCTTATTTTATCGTCCTCTCAGCATTTTTTTCCAGTCGAACTGTACGTACACTAGTATTTAACAATATCGACTCAGGAGAGATGTGGTTGGAGATTTGTCATTTTCTGCCACTAAAATATGACACGCAAGCACCCCGCGCAGACACCATAGTCTGTCAAAGACTGAAGGAGCCTACTACCTACACTATATATATATATATATATATATATATATATATATATATATATATATATATATATATATATATATATATATATATATATATATATACTAAGTGTACACTGCCACATCTTGCTGTGGTTCAGTTTGATGAAATATAAAGAAGCCAAGAAAATGACGATGCGTGTGTTATTTAAATGCTTCAGTACTTGTGGATAGGCAATATTTTTCTTCATTTTCTCTTTAAATATATTGTTTCTACGACTCTAAAACACACAACATAGAATTGTCTCTATAAGAAGATACCAGTGTGTAGATGTAAGCAGCGCATTTGCAAAGACTGTCCTTGATGTTTGTTAATATTTTTTGCAAGCACCAATCGAATTGGGAATTGCAATGTCTCACATTTAAATGGCATATACGTGGTAATCATAAGAATGTGTGAATTAATGTGTCTTAACCTTCTAAAACTCTTTCAGGATTATTGCTTCGATGATGCTGTTCAATATTTTCTTTTTTATAGCAAGTTGCGCGTCAATGCAAAGTTTGTGCTCGTTGAGATTTAGCAATATGATAATTGACACGCCAATTTCCATTACCAGTACACGACGTAGCATCCCTGACAATTCTAGTGAATTCTAAAATTCAGTTGGATAATTAATCGTGTCGTATGCTTCTGCAAAAACTGACGACAGACTTGTATACACCATCCTTACATCGAATGGTAAGCTAAATATTATAATTCATATAATTTATTCTTTTCTGTAACAATATCCAGCTTGAATACTTATAATTAATGTGAATATCTTTAAACAGTTATTTAACAAAATCTTCTTTTGATGTAACCAAATTACAGAAGTTATGGGAAATCTGCACTGATAGATGGAAACATATATCTGCAGATCGATAGTTTTTTTAGCTCGAAACACATATTTGGAGTTAAGCTTAATGTCTTCGTATATCGCCAAAACGTAGAATATTTTAGGTAATCAGACTGCAATTCTGAAATACATTTCACATACTGAATGTTTTGTAGATGTTGCATACGGTAATCTTGATAAATTGAATGTTTAATGGTAATTTCCAAGTAGAATGAGCAGTTCTTCCACTTGGTAATAATGTCGCAGCTCATCCAAATTAAACAACATCTAAAGTAATGCCATTATTTGAACATTATGATTGGCAATTTAATTAAGGTTTTAACATTTACTTCTGACAGATTTAAGAATAAAATATTTCTCCGACTTCGTTATTTATAATCTCTATTGTTTGGTTGTATACTCCTCTTTGGTTAGGTTTTATTTGATTGCACATATAACAAAGGTCACTCACTCTGGATGCTTACTCACGACACAATTCCGCATCAAACGATGTAAGCTCGGAGCGGATTGTTGAGATCATAGCCAATTGACTTAGAGATTTGTTTGCGATTTCTAAGCACAAAGATTAAGTCATCAGTAATGCTTTATTATCGGTTTCTGCAGTAATGTCTAGGTAGGTATTTGCACATTCATTTCGTCTTTGATGAGGAATATGCCCAGCTATTTGTGATTTATATTTCTCCCATATCTATTCTGGAGATAAAGGAGAGGGAGTGGTAAATATTATTCTAAACAATTCACAGATTTGATGAAGGATTGGCGTGTTACACGCATCATTAACACATTTATCCCAGTGTTGTAAATTTTCCAATAAATTCTTATATAAAATATTTACATACACTGACAATACTGACACGCGTTACGCCATTGAAAATTTGTAATTTTTGAAGTAGGTTTTAACAGGGATATTTACCAATAGCATGCGAGTAAATATTGATTAAAATGAATAGTGTAGAGTGTTGATTGTGTTTTCTTTAAAGACTAGATGGTGTTCCCGGCGTTAGCCGGGTGGTTGGAGGTGTCTGTAGCAAAATAAAACAAGTAGAAAAAGGTAGGCTCGAACCCGTACCCCAAAGGTGGAAAAGAACGTGCAAAAAAAAAAAGAAAAAAGTGGCGTCTTTGTTGTTGCGTCCATCGCGAAACCAGAAGTAACGACAGTTTAAATTAAGGCTAGCCAATCGAAAAGAGGGGTGACTTTCGAAAACATTGGAAAAAAACTACAACTACGACTACAACTTGAATGTCTTCAAATCCAACGTAAACAAATTCCTGATGAACCGCCCCCTTAAGTAGACAATTTATGAAATCTCAACACTAACTTACAACGTACTGTAATGCAATAACCCTTATCCCGGAGTGGCTTCCGGCCCTTGATACGTGGTGACCTCCTTGTAAAAAAAAAAAACGACTCCTCCCTCTGGACGACAGATATCGAAAAATTGGCTAAAAACATTAATTCCTTCACTCTCCATTGGGTATTTTTTCCGTTCTTTTCTACAGAAAAATGCTCAGTTGAGAGAAAAGGAATTAATGTTTTTAGCCAATTTTTCGATATTTGTCGTCAAGAAGATCTAGCTTTAAGAGGATACCTATGTTGTGAAAATCTGTCGCCTCTATCGAAAGTTTTAGGCAGACATACAAATATATATATCTATAATATAAAGCTGAACGTCTGTGTCTGGTCACGAATAGGCTCGTATATGGTTGACTATTATAGAAAACTAATCAACTATAATGATAGAAGATGTATCGAGACACAGGAATGGGTATGTTTGATCTGGCATAATGATGATTCATTAAAATTGTGGCGCTTACGTACTCACCTGGTCCACAAAGTATGGAAAAAAAATGAAAATTAAAAAAAAAAAAAAAAAAAAAAAACGTTTACAAGTATTTTTGATATAGATGTACATAATAATACTTTGATAAGTATGTTTTAATTTAAATAGGGATGGTATAATAAAATTGTGGGGTCTGCGTTCGGGCCTGGCCTCCATAAAATGAAAATAGGCACACACAAAGACTTTTCATATCTATCTGCGTAAGTATACTTTTATAATTATGTTTCAGTTTGAAGAAATATCGTATAATAAAATTATGGGGTTTCGTTCGCGCCTGACCTCCATAGAATGGAAATATTTCACAAAGTTTAACAAGTTTTTTTTAATATAGATCCACAGAATATTGTGATGAGTTTTTCAGTGTGAACAGGTATTGTATAATAAATTATGGAGTTTATCTATTTTAATTTTACTTTCCTCATATTTTGCTTTGGTGTGATATCCCAAATTCGACGCTTTCTCTTTACAACCCTTCCTTTTCATAACCTATCATAGTTTCATAAATCAAAGTCCATTTTTATGTAGGCTGTTTTTGAACCCAGTCAACGACGGGTACTTTTCCTAGTAAATGTGTGTATATATATATATATATATATATATATAATATATATATAATATATCTATATCTATATCTATATATATATATATATATAACAGACAGGTGCTATTTATATTATGGACTAGTTAGTGTATCTGGCGTTGGTCAGGTGGTTAGAAGTTTGTGGTAAGCAAAAAAAATAAAAATAAAATAAATAAATAAATAAGAATATAAAGATGTAGTAGGCAGGCAGGCTGGAACCCGTACCGCTAAAAAGGAAAAGAACGTGAAAAACATGACGTCTTTGCTGTTGCGCCGATCGCCAAACCGGAAGTCACGAAGGTTTAAATTAAGGCTAGTCAGTCGAAAGGAGAGGTTGACTTTCGAAAATATCGGCCAAAAAATAGCGAGCCTTCCCTATAGATATGTACCCAGTTGAGTGTGAAAGAATTAATGTTTTTGGCGATTTTTTTCAAATTGTGTCGTCCGAATGCTCAAGTTCCCAAACGACACCGATCTCGTGAAAATCAGTCGCCTCTATCGAAAGTTTTAGGCAGACATACAAACATACATATATAAATATATATATATATATATATATATATATATATATATATATATATATATATATATACATTTAAAAAGATAAGTGAGATTTGTATTATTTATTAGCATGTGCACCTGGCGTTGCCCAGGTGCTTGGAGGTGTGTGTTAAGCAAAATAAATAAATAAATAAATAAAGCGGTAGTAGGCAGGCAAGCTCGAACCCGTATCGCAAAAAGCAAAAGAACGTGAAAAACAACGTGGCGTCTTTGCTGTTGCGCCCATCGCCAAACCGGTAGGGACGTAGGTTTAAATTTAGGCTAGTCAATCGATAAGATTGGTTGACTTTCGAAAATATATGCGAAAAAGCGAGCCTTCCCTATAGAAAAGGACCCAGTTGAGGGTGAAGGAATTACTGTTTTTGACAAATTTTGTCAAATTCATCGTCAAAAGGGTCGAGCTTCAAAACGATACCAATCTCGTGAAAATCCGTCGCCTCTGTCTATAATTGTAGGTATACATACATACACACATTTAAACAGACAGGTGAGATTTATATTATACTAGCAGGGCTACCCGGCGTTGCTCGGGACCGTATAAACAATGAAAAAACAAAAGCATATATTGAACATATGTTTTATTCTTAGGGGAGAGGAATCTTTCATCTCATGTTTTAGCGTTACAAACAAACATTTGTCTTTTATATATATAGATAATGACAGGTTTTTTTGGGGCCCCCCTCGAAGATAACTGATCAGTTGACCAACTTCTAGTGGTCCGTTTGACGTGAAATTTCGATATTTGTCATCCGGGTGATGGGGCTTCGATATGAAACCAAATTTGTCAAGTTTGGTTCCGTCTTTCAAAAGTTTTAGCGTTACAAACAAACATACATACACACAGACGTTTGGCTTTTATATATATAGATAATAGATTTTCTACTCGCACCCAAAATATAATAAATAAGCAGTTGCGAATACGGCATTCTTTTTGAAAATGCATCAATTTCACATAACGTGGAGAAAGCAGTTGGCATTATAGATGTAATAGCGTAGATATTTGTTGCGCATTTGAAGCTCTAAAGTAAAAGCATTGCTCATTTCGCTAAGTTAAGTCAGACGTCTTTCATGTGTGGAAGATGAAGGAATTTGACATACTGCTTCTTGTTGGTTATCTAACTTCCAGCTTCATACTGTATGATGTCATCGACATTTGTTGCTGCATTTATATCGTTCGCGTATGTTTGCAAGACACAACTGCCATATCTTTTCTTTTATTCACATACTTGCATATTTATTTGATCAACTAATCTGACTTAATAGTATTCTACGTTTATGTGCGATACATCTATGTCACCATTTCGAATTCCTATGAATGCTAATTTACCGCCAACTTCTAGTAACCGTTTTATGTATAAAGGATATCCATCAATTATTGTGAATGTGTTGGTAACTAATGCTTAAAGATATAATAGCATTTTCCTGCCATCATTCCTAGTGAATTTGGATTTAGTGTAGCACAAGGTCTATGGGTAATGTTTTGTCACAAATTCATGCATATCTTAATCAGTGGCAGCACGCGGTATTTCGGCACATATTACATTGTCGATTTTATTTTGAATGTTTTGTTAGAAAACCAGAGTCGTATATATGAGGCTTGTAATTCTCTCTTTTTGCTTTTCACTAAATAAATCCAGCAGAACATAGACCCAAATACTATTTTTTAACCATCAAATCTATTAGCGATTTCAATTTCTGTCTGAAAACGGGCTGTAGTATTCTGTCTATCCATTAGCGATTGTTTAGAAACTAAGCATTATTGTGTATTATTTCAAGCAGGGTTGCACAGGAACATAATGAATAAGTCAGAGCGCTCATAAAAAATGTATGTAAATCTAACTTAACTGTATTTACGCATCTGACGTGGATTGTCTTAATATGAACAATATCGCCAATCTTCCAAGTGGGTTATATTACCATCACTTACAACGGTATCTGGCGAATGAACATTTATTTTTCGGCGGAGATTGGTCTGATTTATAAGGATGAATATCAATCATTATGTTTAAATTATACTATGCATTTCTGAAATCATTAGCGCAATTTAAGAATATGATTGTTTCCATTCTCTGAATCATTAATCGCTATAAATACAAGTTCATTGCGCTGCATTTTCTATTTGATTTTCACCAATAGCTAGATTTATTATGTAAACATTGAAGTGATATTCATAGGCATCACACCAAAAGTTATTGGATATTGTAGGGCATCGTAGCATCGTTGAGTTTCTACAATTTTTGTCAATTGATCATTTATGTTATGAAAAAATGTCCATTCCTTGAAATTGATCTATGACTCTAATGATTACCACTTCATCTATAGTTGGAGCATTAGATCTCCGTACATGTTCTCCAGCAGGAGTTTTTTTTCAGCATGAATAATAAATGTTGGTGTATTTATTGGTCATTTCATTAGTTGTTTTGAATAAATGTACTAAATCGTTTGTTACCATATTCCATTAAGCAATTTTTAAAGATCTGGTGGTTCTCCAAGTTGAGCCAGTGTAATTTATCCGGCAACACAACATGTTTCTCCCATATATTTTAGAGCGTTGTAAAAGAGGCAGACTTTAGTCATATTTTAGATGAGAAAATGGCGGAGGAAACTATAATTATTATCATGGTTATAATGGAATGCTAAGCGATCCAAATATTGTTATTCGTTAACTTGGAGTCGTATTTGACGCTGATATGCTGTGTGTCGATGCCGACTTTGAAAAACTCGTAGCTTTTAGCTATCATTCTTCTAAAAACGAAACACACCTGACTGCCGTAGTTGCAATCGGGCATCCCCAGGTTTTGATGCCTATCGCTACCTTGGTGCGTATTGGAATCATTCTTTGTCTTCTCTTCATGTTTGATGATACCTGTTCTTCCAGAGTTTGCCTGGCAAATACTCGTTTCATTATATCTACACTTCTTATACGACGAATTCAGTTCGATTTTTTTCGGGGTATATGATTAATCTTTGATGTTAATTAGTAACAAAAAAATGTGCGCCTTACTAAACAGAACAGTAGAGTCATTCCCTGCCACGTTTACTAACGTTTGAAAATGGTCAGTTCTTTTTTTAACTGATATTAAAGTCATGACAGCAGGTGGCTTTGGTTTGAAATGCAAAACAATCGTTAGGGGGAAAAATGAAGAAAAAAGAAACCTAGTCGAAAACGTGTTGCGTTCATGAGCTCTCGTTTGTTGTCGATAGGGTTCATTATCGAGGTGGCAAATGTGGACGTCAGAGACATAAATTGTTAGACAATTTTTCGCCAATACATGTAAAATATACACAGCTAAACTGCAGTTTTACCAATATATGCATGTTGCACGTAGATGTGCCTGTTTTTATTTTAGTGTTTCGGGTTTATTTGTCTACAATTATTTTTGATGGTGTCTTTAGCTTAATGATTAAAAAATAATCACTGCCAATTATTCGTGTACTTTGGTACTTCTTTGTGTATTATAATGTCTTCCACAAGAAGTTTAATAATGTATGCATCAGAAATGCACATCGGCTGTATTTTAGCTAAATGATATAGCAAAAATATTTTGCTAAGATAGCAGGGATTGGAAAACGAAAAAAAAAAGTTAAAATAAACATGTCACTCCATGTAGCTTAAAAGATATAACCGTATGGTAGGAAAATGAGGAAAAATATGTTACGTGAACGATATGTTGGCAGGTTCAAATTAGAGATCTTATTCTGCGGGGGGGCACCTCTTTGGAAATATTATATCCTTAATCTTACATAATAACATTTTTATGACATGGATATAAGCTATGGTTTTAGTAGAGTAAAACTCCCGAAAACATTTGTTTAAAATAAGCGCTTACTGGAAAGCGAACATAAAATAAGACATTCCGGTGTATTTTTAGTTTATAGTTACGTAATTGATCGAATCAATACTTACCACTAAGCCAACAGAAAACAGTACATCATATGATAAACGGAAATAGAAAAGTGATTTTAATATAAGGTGAATAGCAGGATAAATTTTTGTTGTTTTTTTTTTGTATCGTATTGCACACATAACCATTTAGGACAATGAAGTGCCTATCACGATCGATATTTTTCGGCAATTGTCGGGAGGAAAGAAAATATATTTGATACTAAATATATGAGAACAGTTCGTATTAGTAAAACATTTTACACGAAAATAGCAGGACAATCGCTGGAAATAATCAAGAAAGAACATTTACGTAAATGAATACATATCGCGTTTAAAGAGTTCAACTTCTGTCGTGAAAACACGCTTTCGAAAAAATCATTTTATATTCTAATCTTTTCTTTATTAAATATATAAAAACTCTCCTGAATTAGATTAAAATTCTATAGAACAAGGCCGATATCAATTAGTCGCGTGTTCTCGTGTAATGAATGATTGCGTGAATGTAGGATTGACATGGAATTCTTAAAGATAAACTAAAATGACCGAAAAATGGGCTGAAATGACTTAAAGAAATAAAAAAGTAAATGACTTAGAATGACTTTAATGAACTTAAGGATGAACTGAATGACCTTAAGAATGACTTGAATGCATAAAAATAACTGAAATCCTTCAAAAACAACTTGAATGGTTTTGAGACTGACTGGTTGTAAAGTGGGTGATCATTTTACATTAAATTAATACAGAAAAGTAATACCCTATTTTATATCACAAAGTTACAAACATAAGTACAGTATGTAGTAAGAACATATACTAAACTTTGATCTTGGCCAAAAGGCCAAGAAAAGCTTAAAAAGCTAAGAACATCATCTATTAAAAACATACATTTGATCTTAATCAAAAAGGCCAAGCACAAAAGTGTTACGGACAGACCGACCGACCGACCGACGGAGTGACTTATAGAGTCGCTTGCGCGCGACTAAAAATGCTAAAGGAATCAGTTCGTAGTTTTTACACACACACACACACACACACACACACACACACACACACACACACACACACACGCATATATGTGTCTGTGTATGTGTGTGCATGATTAAAAAAGTATTAATATCTTGAGTCATGTAAAGCAATTCAGTCTTGTACTAGTTTGGACATCGTGATGCAGTTCGAACGAATGCAAAAAACAAAATTGATGATATCGCTCACTATTATTCGTTGTGTGCTTCGTATAGATTTTTCATGTAACAAGTTATATCCCTAAAGTATTGACTAAAAGAATGTTGCTAACCCATGAAAAATATTTAAACTCCAAAAAGTAATACGTGTACATGCAGTAATTAATGTGTTAACCAAAAAAAAATCCTTGATCAATACTACCACTTTTCAACAGAACTCTACCAGCTGCCCATGCAATAAGATTTCAATAACGTTTTTGTAACAAACCACCATATGCTTTTTTGCTGGCGAGAGTCCTTAATGTTTTCCTCAGCCAGCACACTACTATGCTCACACTAACAAGAATAACGTAAACATATATACCCATAAACAATGCAACAATGCTAAACAATCAGATATTAAAATAAACTACACACTCATGGTATTCATTTTAGGCATAGTGAATTTTAATTAGTATTCATTGACTTTCTCAACATACACACATTCATTTTTTATGTATATAATTATAAAACTCAATTAAACTAGCTTGATTGGTTGTTTAATCATCAATCAATTTTGTGACTTCTAGTTTCCAAAAGAAATTAATTTGCCTTCCTATTTCATGGCCACCCTGTCTTAAGTTCGAAATTAAAAGACAGTTCTACTATTCAAATCAATATTTTAATCTGTTTTTCTTACAAATAAATGTAATTTTACCCCGTTTAGTTAAATAAAAACTGATTTAAATATAAATATAATATATATATATATATATATATATATATATATATATATATATATATATATATATATATTCTATCTATCTAATTATAAAACTCAGATTAGCTTGCTTGGTTGGCGCTTAAATCGTCAATACGCTTTGTGATTTCTAGCAAAAAAATCGTCTGCTTACCTATTTCATGGCCACCCTGTCTTAACTCTGGTATAAGAAAAACACTGCTGCTATTCAATGCATACACAAGGTCAAAAATATTTTTGTTTGAACCTAATAAAACGTGTTTTTTACGAATAAATGCAATTTAACCTCCTGGAATTAAAAAAAAATAACTTATTTTAATATAAATATAATATATATATATATATATATATATATATATATATATATATATATATATATATATATATCCATTATATAATTATACAACTTAAATTGTCTTCCTTGCTTCAGCCTTTAAACCATCTATCCGGTTTTTGAATTCCAGTTTCAAAAAATCGTTAAAAAACAGATTTAAATATAAATATACTGTATAATACTATAATCCTATTGAGAACCATAATTACTGTTTTTAGTAGCGCTCCTATAGATTCTGACGGGCCTTACTTAAAATATTTTTCTTATATGAAAGGGGAGGCATAAACTTGATTTTAGTTGTGCTTTTAGAAACGTCTCCTTACTTTTAATTAGTGCTTGTAGTAATGCCCTCGAGGCTTCCTATGCTGTATTTTTTCCCCTCATCACTTAAAACAATGTATTTTCAAGACAATAAAAGGCAATATAATTTCAAAATCAGTTTTAATTTGGAACATTTTCCATCTTACACTTTAAGAGCCAACTATAGACAAAATAAAAATAATGACGAGATGGGGGCAGACCAAATTCTTCTCAAAGTGAAAAGTAAAAAAAAAAAATAAACAACAAAAAACGAAAATAATAATAGCGGAGTTGGGGGAGGTGGGGAACCAACGTCAAATCGGGACTGTAAATCGGTTCTGAAAATGTGGAATCGATTTACTAAACCATTGGATGTGGCACTCAACTCCTGTCCAAATTATTAAATATTGATTTTTTTCTATTATTTTTAAATTCTTGTAGCTAAGTGTCTAATAATCCACAGAAACATTTGAACAAAGACAAAAAGGAAATATTATAATAGGGGTGCCGGTTGTTGACGTGCACCTACATATTTTTAAATTATTTTCTGTGCCCAATATATGCGAGATAACAACTAGAACCTGGTTGTATAAAAATGCGTTTTTCGTGTCCAAAATTATTTATTTACGTTTATTTTATTTGTATTTTTCATTGCAAATCGGAATTGCAAATATGTTTTACTTATGTGAGAGAAATTACTTGATCAATTTACATATTAAAATGAACTATTTGAGCTTTTAACGGCCCAACCCAGCGTAGTTTACCTCCTAAAGGAAAAATATATATTTTTCTCTTATACGTCTCAACCGTCTTAAAACCTTATATAAATGAATGGATTTTTAAAACAATAATTGGAATTTTACATCTTAGCGTGGAGGATCACTTTCCTATATAAGTTTAACGTAAAATTAAACTCTTTGGCGACGTTGCAAGACATGTAATCGTTAGCATTTTTTTCAAATTTGGTATCGGGCGTGACGGCAAAAGGGTTAAATAAGGTGAAGATAGGCTCATGAGTTCATTCTTTTTTTGAATACTTAAAAACACTCCAAAAGGTGTGCGTGTGAGGAATTTTTGTTATTTTTTGTTTTAGATTTTCTTTGAAAAGCTTTCGACGTTAAATATTACTTAATCAATTAATTATTATTTCCTGATATTTTTAAGGCTGTTAACACACAAGCAAATCTAGGGTGGACCTGTTTAGTGCACACTTACTCCTTGTATTTTTCTTCAGTTTTTTTTCAACAGATCACATCATTCATATAACAGATTTTTCAATTAATTTAATAGCAACTATGTTAAAACCTTTATTATCCAGTGCCTTCTGTATTGTTTTTGCTGGTCGTCAAGTTTGTTTTCATGCGCACGAGCACTCAATTTTTGTGCGTTTATACATTAATTCTGTTTATTCTCTTGCGCTTTTATACATTAATTCTGTATACTCACTATTTCATAGCTAGCTATAATATATACTGACCCAACGCTTCAATCAGGTATTGTATAAAATATTTGTCATAATTTTTTTATAATTTTTCAATTTTTCTTTTTTAGATAAACCCTTTAAAATGTCATAGGGTTGCTTTCTGGTGAAATTTCGATAGGAATCCGGCACTTCCAGAGCTATGTATTAACTGGTTTCTTTAGTGCCACACTCCTTACTGGTCAGGTTAATTCCCAACATTGGACTCGGGTAATGGCTTACATTAAGTTAAGAATCCACGTTCAATGGGGTCAGGTTCTAACCAGAGAGATCCCAAAAAATCATTTAAAAAAATTGTCATCGTCCGTATTGCTATTGATAAGCCTTCTTTGTTCTGATAGAAGGACGCTTTAAAAAGGTGAATCTCGTTGAGGACATTTTACCCTTCAGGAAAAAGTCTCCTGTTCTGATTACGTTGGTGTCACCAGAATTAAGTAGAAAGGTCTGTAATCAGTATAATGGAAAATTAAGCAATAGAATAGCAGAATGCTCCTAAATATTTTAAAGCGTTTGTAAAACAAGGGTGATTCATTAGCTGAGATATCGAAAATATAAGAGTCATTAATTCCAGAGTCGTGCTTCTCTGATAACTTATATACTTGATGAGGCAGCGAGTGACGACGATCCGACGACTTCGGCTCAACTTGGTTATCGAAGAATAATATTTGTAATAAAAACAAATTCAGGTTGATGTATGCGGAGATTATGGGCGCAGAAACGAATTTGCTGATTACATTTTGTCACACCGAAGTATATGCGTAGACAGACACACTGTTTTTACCGTTTTTTATTCGCCCGCTGCTATGTACACAACTGATTAATGCATTTATTTATTTCATTCTGTTCTGAATCTTCAAATTCCCCCAGTGCACTTAATTATTATTAAATATGCTGTTGATTTCATCCGGACGAGCTGATGTTGAAACGATAAAATTTCCACCATAAAAAGAGCACTAAACCTTTTTATAAGATTTTATTGGATGAAATGAATCCAGGTAACTTGATTATACAGCAGAACGGACATCTATTTAATGTAGCTTTTTCAGCTTCAATCAGCGCCTCGAACGCGTCAGGAACTAGGAGCATTGATTTTCTTCAAGCGCCTGCAGAAGCTTGGTGAATACTCCTTGGATTCCGGCTATTAGCTGGATTTGGTGTTGAGGTAGTCTTGTTTGTGATGTTCTCAACATGTGACCAAACGAAGTAGACTAGCGTGGTAAGGGTCACGGTCACAGTGAGAGAAGAGTACAAAGTCTTAGCACTCCTTATGTCGCCAAGCCTGGGTATCTTCCGACTTATGGGACGGCCCTGAGTCCTGTTTCCACTACCTGAGCTTGCCAGCGGCCAGCAGATTCACCAGGGGATCACCATACTTTTCAGCACATACAGGTACACTTTGGTGTTGACTTTCCAGCCGGATGGGAGGTTGCATGAAGTTGCATAAAGTGGTCCACACTTGAAACTATACCGAAGACCAAAACCGTGAGCGGAAACTTTACTTTCATCATGCTGGGCAGGTCTCTGTTATCCGAATGTAAATATCAAGAGTGCTGTCAATAGTCCTGTTGTCATAACTTTGATAAACAGAGAGCATGAGTTGTACAGAAGCGCATCTCTGATCTCGCTTGTTGAATATTTGCCACTTTCAAACATATTAGAAGGTTTCTATTGCTATTGCGATTTGTACATAACTGGCCAACTAGTAGATGGTCTGCAACACACATACACACACACACACAAACACACACACATAGAACACCAGTTTTCATCAAATAGAAATAGAAATAGAAATTATGTATTTTCTATGACACCACCTTTATCGTACTACTATATATATATATATATGTATATATTATTATTATTATTATTATTGACAGCAAATCATTATTCAATCACGTCTGATTGAACACGACAGAGGTATTCATTTTCCTATCTTTCAGGTTATCTTTTTTTACTTGCCGAGCGGTCTCTTATTTCACCAGACATGTTATATAAAATATGGCACAACAACAAGTTTTGGGTTCCATTTTATATAACATGCCTGCTGAAATAAAAAAAAATGCTCGCCAAACGGATAACATATCCAGAAACACCGGAAAAAGTATAACTGTCATGTTCAATCAGACGTGCTGTATATATATATATATATATATATATATATATATATATATATATATATATGTATATATCTATATATATCTATATATATATAAGGGAAAATTATTCATAACTGGCATTTAGGTAGACATGCATTTTCGTATAAATAACTGAATTCATTCAATATTGCGCTAGATTCAGCCACTCCCGCTTTCGAATCTCGCTAAATTAACCCACTCTCATGAATAGTAGACGATGAGACATGTGTCAGATTATTCCCAACTCATATTTAGGTAAAAATGCCCTTTTCTATAAATAATTGAATAAAATAAAAAAATGTCTCTAACAAAAACAATAAACCACACACACACACACACACACACACACACACACACACACACACACACACACACACACACACACACCGGCGTTGCTTGGGGTCTATGTACTAGTCATATCTTTATGAGCACATGTATATATGTATTAAAACGTTTGAGTCATGTCGAAGTAACCTGTATCGAAAATTTTAAGTGTTAAGACCAACAGTTGGCAGAGGATTTTGTAGAGGCTGCAAATGTCAACTTTTTCAACTTTGACTTCTTGTCAAATAAATTTTCGCTCATAAATTGATTAAAAAGCTTGCTTCATGTCTGAATACCTTCATACGTAATATTTCAAATAAATAGACCAAAAATTGGCTGAATAATATGGTAGAGTCAAATATTTTAACTTTAACCTTTTGGAAGCCAAAGTCCCAAAGTAACCGAATAAAAAGCTTGCACTATGTCTGAATACACTTTATGTAAAATTTCAAATGTTTCGACCTAAAATTGTCTGAGTAATTTGGTAGAGAAGGACGAGGTCAAATTTCTGTTAACTTTGATCTCGATTTTGACCCCTTAACATAAATTGTTTTCACTCTAATCAATTAAAAATGATCCATGTCCAAATAAACTACATCTAAGATTTTAATTGGCGGAGAATTTTGGTAGAGTTTTTAAAGGTAAGCTCATAAAGCTTTGGCCCCATTGACATCCAAATGTTTGGCTGGAAACAGATTAAAATTATTTTCCCAAATTTCTATGCCCCTTTACGTCAAAACTCGGATCTGTAACCTTAAAACTGACAGGGTAGTTTGGTCGGGAAATGTACACACACAAACACATACACACAGAAAATTTCACTTTTATATATATTATGATATACCATTTTACGATATATTTCCATTCTTATTTCATATCTAAATGTCATTAAGCAAGTTGTTTTGTTATATTAGTATTTTGCATAATTCTGACCATATTGGTATTCAGATAAGAAGCATTAATCTTCGAAATGCCATAGCCTAAGGAGTTTTTAAATTGATTCCTTTACGTTTTTTCTGTGCCGATAATATAATAAAGTTATATATATATATATATATATATGTATATATATAATATATATTAATACATGTATAATAACTTTCGTATATTAATTCATGTGGTTAAATGAAGTAGTTATATATATATATATATATATATATATATATATATATACATATATATATATACTTTTATTCCTCATTATCATTTTTACATTTTAATTATATATATGTATTTACATTTTAATATATATATATATATATATATATATATATATATATATATATATATATATATATATATATATATATATATATATATATATTTCACCCTTGGGCGCCTTAAAGAAATCGTCTTTCTACCCTCCGACAAAGGTACATTTTTTGTGTAATCTCCCAAAGCTCTTATAACTCCCTCGCCCAAGGTCACTTTAGTAATATCATCCTTTATATCCCACCTGATAATATAACTGCCACCCAAATACAGAACACTACGAATAAAGATCTTGTCACTGATTGTCTGCTATAGAAATCTCCCTAAACAGTATAGATTAAAATTTACCACCAACAGCATCAAACTCCCCACTTTCTACCACCTCATCAAAACTCATAAAAACAGCGCACACAAACATACAACCACGCACAGACACACACAAATCAGGCTTATACTTTCCAGCATCAACAACCCCCTCTATAAGATCTCTTGGTTTCTCTCCAGTGTATCTAAACCTCTTCTCTCTACATTTCCATCCCATGTCGACGTCATTGACAGTGTATCTAAACCTCTACTCTCTACATTTCCATCCCATGTCGACGTCATTGACAGGTTTAACGGTTACCTCCCAACAACTAAGGCTAAACATATATTTTTTCAGCCTAGTCGTCGTCCCCCTGTACACCTTCATCTCGACACACTCAGTTATCAACCTCATGACTGACCTCATATCTTCCAATAACTTACACTGTTTCGGAATAACCCCTGCCGACATCCTCCAACTTTTCAGTGTGATACTTCACATTATTCAACCATACCTAGTATTTGGTCCACCCAATGGCCGCCAGTCTCTGAGGCCTCCGAGCTATTGTTTACACAGATAGCCTCAACAGATAAGCACTGAGCCTCTGCCACTCTTACCTTCTGTTTACGAGATACATAGATGACACTCTCATATTACATGCTCCCGTGACGAAGCTACTAAATTCTCAACACATTCAACAATGCTGATCCCCACCTGCAGTTCACCATAAAACACCCAAACACCTCAGGTTCTCTCTCTCTCTCTCTCTCTCTCTCTCTCTCTCTCTCTCTCTCTCTCTCTCTCTCACTCATTGACAAAACTGAACATTACTGAAAACAGCTTTATATCTATAGAGTTATACAGGAAACGATCCCATACACGTCTGTTCGTCCACCTTATATCTGCCTTATCCCTACAATGATAATCTGAGCAACGCACATGCAATGATCTTTCGTATACGCAACAAGTGCATTACCACATCCGACAAAACCCTGCACACTAACAGTTTCCTACACACTCTCTCCATAAACGGCTTTCCCAACTCCAAATTAAGTAAGATGAAGTAGACAGAAAGAGAGGATAAAGTGAGTACGTAGAAAATACAATGAAACAGACAAAAACATATTGATATATATATATATATATATATATATATATATATATATATATATATATATATATATATATATATATATACCAGCATTTCAGCCCGGCGTTGCCCGGGTGTTTGGAGGTGTATGCTGAGCAAAAAAAAAAGAGTAATTTTTTTTTTAATTTGACCCCTATTATGACCCCTTAAAATCTATAGTTTCGGGCTCAAATCACGTTATTAAATTAAATCCAGGTTCAAGGAACCTATATCTAAAATTTCAAGTGTCTAGACCCAAAATTGTCGGAGGAGTTTGGTAGAGTTCTTAAAGGTCAAATCGTTGAAAATTGACCCCTTAACAGCCAAATTTCTGGCTGACACCCGTCACATCGATTTTCCCAAATCTCAGTACCCGGTATTTCAAATTTCGAGTCTATGGACTAAAAATTGACAGAGTTATTGCGTAGGGAAATGTACACAGACAGACAGACAGACAGACACGTTCACTTTTATAGATATATAGATAGATAGACAGATAGATGAAACAAAAATATATACGTATACATAAATATATATGGAACCGATTTTGTGTTCATTGTAAGCTTTTTACGCAAATATTTCGCAAGTATAAATCATGTAGAATATCTGCATAAATATAATTACCCGTAATAGTTAACTAAAGGTGATCACCCTATAAGAAAACTGAACAAACTGATAGGGAATTGATTTAAAATAAATGTTTAAAAGAATATGCAAATTAGTAAGATCTTTTGCTAATGAATGCAATTCGATAACTCATATATAAGAAAATCGTATTTTCTTTTTAAATAAATAGAAAAATAGGGTTTTTAATATGAATATCACTACACACCAAAGGAATACGGAATTATAGGTATATATATATATATAAACAAAGTAATAATATTATAGGCACAAAATATTAAAATATACAAGTAAGCCCAGTTATCTTACTTATACCTTAATATAAATAAATAAAACAAAAATGATAAAATATATTTGTAAAAAGTAAAAAAAGAAATGAACAAATAACCAAAAGATTAAGTACAATTACTGCCCTTATATAATAAATTACCCTAATTTGACTGCGGTACTATAAAAAATGAAATAACAAAACCTAAAATAAACAAAATTCATTATTAGGGTAATGAAGTATAGCATATGAATATTTTCTAATAAAAATAATAATTAAAGAAATAAATAAATAACATTACACATAATAAAATGTTGCTAAAAAATAATAAATAAAACATCATCCCAAATTACCTACGCAATTAACTAATCACATCTGACTACGTAACTGAGCCCTTGCTGCGGTCCTCGTTTCTTTCGCCATCTTAGATACTACTCTTATTTTTTTTTTTTTAAATGTTAGGTGCTTTTCCTCGTAACTAATAAAAGTTCAAATAAAATATGAATAATAAAATATTAAGTTCAATACCACTAACGGACTTTATGTACTCTGGACAGTCCAGAAACTTTGTTTGGTGTTGATTATATAGTGAGAAGAGAAGTTGTAAATGAATAAATATTAGATATTTTTCTACTCAATTATATCCGTCTATTTCTGTTTTTCTTTTCTTCCCCTCCTTTTGCTGTTCAGTTTTCCACATTGCATATTCCTTTACCAAAAATTCTTCAAGACAATTACTATTTATTATACATACATATATATATATATATATATATATATATATATATATATATATATATATATATATATACAGAACTGTTTCACAGCTCATCAGTGCGGCTAGACAAGAAACTGCCTCAATACAGGATCGAAACCCGAACACCCAAACGACAGTCGGAGATTCTAAACGTTGCGCTATACGACTGCTGCTATGAGGCTAGTGAATTAACAATATTTTGTCTTTGTCCAAATACCTAAGCTTAATTTGGTTACACAAAGAGCATCGCTTCATATGCTAATGGTAATTTGTATATCACTTTTTGTACACACACACACATATATATATATATATATATATATATATATATTCATATATATTTGATTCAGCTAATACTGATAGTCCAAATTTCCGATAATATTAGAAAAAAAGGGCATACATATAATCGTATTAAGGTCAACAATACTACTGTATATAATATATATATATATATATATATATATATATATATATATATATATACACGGAAAGAAAGCGTATCAGATGGAGAATATATTTGAACAAATTATATAATAAAACACGCTCATTGAGAAAAACTTCGTAAAAAATACAGTATTACCGCAATTTCGCTCCTCTGACTTGACAAATTATTACGAATTATTGCTGTTTAATTATTCGCAAGAATTTGCTGTTTTGTTTAGACGCATTTATTAATCATTTTCATACTTTTACATTTTACATTTCAGATTGGACAAAATTCGTTATCTACAACTTATTTGTGACAGTACGCAAAATATTACGAAGTATAAACATGTAGCTTAACACGTGTATATCAGACAGAATTTATTAGAAAGAGAAAACAGAAGTAAAATGAGATAAATAAGTAGACAGAATGAAGTAGAAAGCAGAACAGGCAGACAATCAACCAGCAGATTATTTACGATGTTATACTCTCAGGGTGACAAATGCATTTCTCACTATACATGGAATAAAGTACTCTAGGCAGTAGATGAGATATCTACATCTATGCTTGCCTAGTAGTGTAGTTTAATATATATCAGAGAGGCGGTAGCACTCTCTATATAGGGATGGCCCGTACACGCCTATATACGACTACAAAACAAAACTATCACAATCTCAACTAAAATCAACTTATAAGTTTCAAAAAGCACATATTCTTACAGAGAAGCGTCTTACAAATCCAGCGAGTGTCAGAACGTCGGTTAAAATGTCAAAAGAGAGCAAAAAAGGGGTACAAAAATGGCCAATTGTTCTTCTTTCTTCTTCTGCTTTCTTCTTTCTTTTGAGACGATGTATCTCGGTGTACGAACGGTCTCTGACAACAGTTCAAGCATCAATCGACTGCTCTTTACACGGAGAAGTGCAGTGACCCATTGCTTTTTAGCTAACTCCATAATTAAATAAGATTACGTGTAATAACACGTTTTAAACACTATATACCCAATGCAGACAGACCACTTCGAACACGGAACTTCTCTCAAAAGGGACAGCTCCAAATAATACACCGGATGCTCACAGACGTTCCAGTTTGCCAGTGGCCTATATTTCTTGGACGCTGAATATTTGAGGTGAACGTTAAGGTTTTTTCTTTAAACCCACCAGCGTTAATGAAACCACGAAATTTTTATCTCAGTTGATCAAAATTGTTATAAGAGTAACCTATCAGCAAGTACGACGCTAAAAAACAATGTTATAAAAACAAATAATTCTTCCAATTTTGAACTGTAAAATATGTACAAAATGCCAATGCTGTGACCAGGATTCGAACCTAGGTTACCACGGCCACAACGTGGGGTCCTAACCTCTAGACGATCACGGCTAACACTGACATCTGTCGCTCTTGGAAGAAAGACACATGACTACTGTCAAACTATTGAAAAATAAGGAGGAAACTTGAACTTCTCACGCATGTGCAAAAATACACTATAGCAACAATTGTTAAATGCAGCTGAATCTCTTCGCTCGCTAAGAAAAGTAGATCAGACCAGTTCTTCTGAGAACTCACCAAACGCCAAAGGAAATAAGTTAAATTAACCGCAAAAGAAACTGCAAGAAAGTCATCTTCTAAGAACTCACTGGAAGCTGACCAAAAAATCAAAATCCAAGCCCTAGCCACAAAAATAACTAGATATTGTGGCTACTATACACAATCTACTAATAAAAACAAGTAAGTTTTCTAAAAAAAAAAACTACAATAAATTAACCAAGTAACCTCACACTGTTACTGATTAGGACTTCATATAAAGATAACAACTACACTATTGGTGTATATACCGTTCCACACTTAAACTATTGGTGACGGGGCAGTATCTCAATTCTACGAGAGTTGTCTTGTTATAAGATAAGTGATATTATATTAAGATACACATAAGTGTTATATGTTTACATTTAATAAAAAATGCCAAAGTCAGCAAGTAGTAAAACAGCTCAGAGAAATATAGACTATGAAAAAAAAAGTCAAGGTATTATCTGAGCAAAAAGAATACTATCAGAAAAATGCTGAAATAATAAAAATTTAGTATCATGCAAATCCTGAGGCAAATAAGGCTGCCTCACGTGTTGACTCGAAAGCACGGTATAACAGGGATCCCGAGGGGAAAAAACTGCCTCACGTACTCTTTATAACAAAGAACCAGAAAAAAGAGGGATGCCTCACGTGCTGACTCAAAACCACGGTATAACAGGGATTCTGAGGAGAAAAAGCTGCCTCACGTGCTATTTATAACAAAGAACCAGAAAAAAGAAGGCTGCCTCACGCGCTCTTTATAACAAAGAACCAGAAAAAAAGAAGGCTGCCTCACGTGCTGACTCAAAAGCACGGTATAACAGGGATTCCGAGGGGAAAAGCTATCTCACGTGCTCTTTATAACAAAGAACCAGAAAAAAAGAAGGCTGCCTCACGTGCTGACTCAAAACCACGGTATAACAGGGATTCCGAGGGGAAAAAGCTGCCTCACGTGCTCTTTATAGCAAAGACCCAGAAAAAAAGGCTGCCTCACGTGCTGACTCAAAAGCACGGTATAACAGGAATCCCAAGGGGAAAAAAGCTGCCTCATGCACAAACTATTATAAATATAAATATCAAAAACTGCCAAATCTTTGCCAAAACGCCAAAGAATGAACCAAGAAAAATTTAATAGTGAAGGTATGAACATTTTAGAACTTCATAATACTCTAACTGTTTTATCAGAGAGGCGGTAGCACTCTCTATGTAATATAGAAGCGATGGAGGACCAAGAGGCAACTCCTAAGGCCCAAAACCCAAAGACCTAAAACCCAGCAGGAAGCGACCTGCTACTAATGGAGGCGGCAATGAGCCGCCTCATAAAAAAGACAATACTATCATGAATGTAAGTTTAAAAATAAGACTGTAAGTAAAAATACTAATTAACAAGAATAAAAAAGCATTGGAAATGCAAAAGGATATAGGGATGGTATGCCAAAAAGTATACAAACAAGATAGCTATGAATGGCTAGGCACATGGAAAGAGACTTGCATCCAAAGTATAGCCCTATAGCTTTTTGCAACCGTAATGATGGCACGGAATGAAGATTGGCGAAAAGCTATAGGGCTATACTTTGGATGCAATTCTATTTCCATGTGTCTAGCCATTCATAGCTATCTTCTTTGTATACTTTTTGGCATACCATCCCTATATCCTTTTGCATTTCCAATGCTTTTTTATACTTGTTAATAATACAGTTTTAACAATTCTCATAAATCCACATATGCATTGTGATATAAGAAAGATTTATCTGCGACTGTTTTTTGTCTGGTTGTTTATCTCTCTTTAACTCGCTCTCTCTCTCTCTCTTTCTCTCTCTCTATCTATATATACATATATATACATGTATATATATACATATACATATACATATAAAAATATATATATGTGTGTGTGCGTGTGTGTGATAATGTTTCTCGGGCTGTAGTGACATGAAAAATTTAAAGTGTAATATAGATAGACATATTTCTGCTTAACTCCCTACATAGTAACTTTTCATAGTTGTGTCCCCGATCGTAGCCCCTACATCAAAGTGGCAATGTGTCTTGTTTTGAATAAAAATGCAATAAATGAATACTGGTATTTTATATTCAATACATATATATATATATATATATATTGAATATATATATTCAGTAGATATATATATATATATGTATTGAATATATATATTCAGTAGATATATATATATATATATATATATATATATATATATATTGAATATATATTCAGTAGATATATATATATATATATATTGAATATATATATATATATTCAGTAGATATATATATATATATTCAATATATATATATTCAGTAGATATATATATATATATATATATATATATATATATATATATTGAATATATATATTCAGTAGATATATATATATATATTGAATATATATATTCAGTAGATATATATATATTCAATATATATATTCAGTAGATATATATATATATATATATATATATACATTTATATATGCACATATATGTATTCAATATATACTTATATATACATATACATATATATATATACATTTATATATGCACATATATGTATTCAATATATACTTATATATATATACATATAC
The DNA here is from genome assembly GCF_053919585.1 of Euprymna scolopes. Classification (NCBI taxonomy): domain Eukaryota; kingdom Metazoa; phylum Mollusca; class Cephalopoda; order Sepiida; family Sepiolidae; genus Euprymna; species Euprymna scolopes. Next base: position 63,846,506 of record NC_136486.1, on the reverse strand, counting down.
ATATATATATATACATTTATATATGCACATATATGTATTCAATATATACTTATATATATATACATATACATATATATATATATATATATATATATATATATATATATATATATATATATAAGATATGATATAAATGGGAACCGTCAGTTTAAAATCGTGTATGCCTTCGGTTAGGGCCATAATAGGACACATATATAAACACATGCTTCAGAGATTAAGCTTAAAGGAGATCTGATTCTTATTCCATTGTTTCCATTAAAAGTGATGTTAAATACAATTTATAATAATAATCTAAATAAAGTTAAATAAATATTTTTATAACACGTAGCATGATTCGTTTTTTGTGACTGTGTGTAAGGTTTAGTATTTACTGTTCTTTGTAAAAAATATCACACAATTGAGGATAGCTGCCTCTTCTTTATATCGTGCGAAGTAATGGCGTATCGTTCACACTATTGAAAATCAATAAACGTTTTATTGAACGCGAGAATGTAACACATTTATAGGATTCCATTCTTTAGTATGAACAAGCCCAATAACCCGACATTAACGATCAACAAATGTTATTCTCTCAGACACATTTAATGTCATGATAATCGATGCAGTCGCTTATTTTATTCTTTTTTAATAAAATTGATTAATTACTCGCTTTTTTGTACAATTATCATTAAATAGTGTTCTACTTAAAGTTTAAAACAAAAATTTAAGAATTATGGTTCATGTGTTCTAAAATACAACCATTATTTTCGAACGCGCTCATGTTTTATATAAAAAACAAACTACAGCTGAATGTAAAGTATAGACTTTTATGCTTGTGCGGTGAAAAAAATTCGCGAATAGCGACAGCTAAGAGAGAATTTACGGAAACCACTAAAAAGCGCATCGAAGCACAAAAACTAGGAACTCGAGACTTCTGGAAAATTTACAACAGTGTAGTAAATAATGGGCAATCAACAATTCCCCCACTAACCAACAATCACGAGATTGTCTCCTCAGCAACCGACAAGGCTAACATGCTTGCCAGTCGGTTTGCCTCAAACTCCACACTGGACCCTTCCAACCACCCCCTTCCTGACTTTCCTATGCGGACATACGCCACAGTAGACGATCTGAAAACCACCCCTGCTCAGGTGCATGCTATCATAAAAAACCTTGACACCTCAAAAGCATGTGGACCCGATCTTATCCCAGCTGTGCTATTAAAAAAGTGCTCAGCCGAAGTAGCTCCAGTTCTCTCCAAACTCTACAACAAATGTCTTAATGAAGCTTGCTTTCCGGGCTGTTGGAAAACTGCTTCTGTTGTACCAGTATTCAAGAATTCTGGCGAAAGGACTGACCCATAAAATTATCGCCCCATTAGCCTCCTCCCACTTTTTGCAAAAATATTTGAGACCATAATTAACCATGCTCTAGTCCATCATCTTACAGATGCTAAACTACTGACCGACAAACAATATGGATTTAGACAAGCCTGTTCCACAGCAGACATCCTCACTGTGATCTCTGAACGTATATACCATTCACTGGACAAAGCGGGGGAAGGCAGAGCGGTAGCTCTAGATATATCTAAGGCTTTTGACAGGGTATGGCATGAGGGTCTCCTCAGTAAAATCAGATCATACGGTATCACTGGTAGAATACTTAACATAATTAAATCCTTCTTAGATAAGAGAAAAATCCAGGTAGTCCTCGACGGTCGCACATCTAAACAATATGATATAAATGCGGGAGTGCCCCAGGGTTCTATCCTTGGACCTCTACTGTTCCTGATATTCATAAATGACCTCCCCGACAACATTGCCTCTGAGATGGGTATATATGCTGATGACACTACACTCTATGGCAGACACAACAGGAAGACGAATGAACACATTTCCAAAGAAATGGCAGAAACACTAGAGGAAGACCTCCAATCTGTAGTAGAATGGGGACAAAAGTGGTTGGTCGCGTTCAATGCTGCCAAGACTAAACTAGTTTCATTCAATAATTACAAGAAATCCTCTCTACCACCCATAGCAATGGCCAACGACTCTTTATCTGAGAGTCCATCTTTCAAACTCCTTGGCCTAACGTTCACAGGAAACATGAGTTGGAACAATTACATTGAAGGCATTGCCAGGGCCGCTGCAAGAAAGGTAGGCTCTCTCTACCGTGCTAGAAAACTACTAACACCCGAAAGTATCCTGTACCTCTATAAGGCCACCATTCGCCCATGTATGGAGTATTGCTGCCACATCTGGGCTGGTGCATCTGCTACTAGTCTCTCGCTCCTTGACAAGGTTCAAAAGAGAGTCGCAAACCTGATAGGCCCTGAACTGGCATCTAAGCTTCAGCCTCTGTCCCATCGACGAAATGTTGCATCCCTCTGCCTTTTCTACAAGTATTTTAGTGGTGAATGCTCTGACGAACTGCAATCACTTGTGCCCCCACGACGCGAGCACCCTCGACAAACCCGACAGGCTACTAGATCCCACCCCCACACTGTAGAGGCCCCTAGATGTAAAAGATCTTTTTACTCCAATAGTTTCTTCCCCAGAACCGCAAGACTCTGGAATTCCATTCCAGGTCCCTGCTTCCCAAACAGTACTGACGTACAGAAGTTCAAGTGTAACGTGAATCGACACCTTGCTGCCCAAATCCCTACATAGTACCCCAGTAGTTGTTGCCCCTGATAGTAGCCCCCTACACCAAAGTGGCAATTTGCCTTGTTTGGGGTGAAAATGTAATAAAAAAAAAAAATTATCGATTATTGATACTTATAGGATACATTCTGAAAAAAAAAACACCTTGGTAAGAACAATCTCAGACATATCAAGTACCACCTTCAATATTTTTTAATAAATCTGCCCAATTTTTCGCAGTCCTTTAGTTCGCAGTGCTTTAGTTTAGGATCGAAGGAAATTGCAAGCAAAGAAAAACTAATGCTGTTGTATATATTATTTTTTAGTTATCTGTTTATTAATCAAAGGTGTTATATATATATGTGTGTGTGTGTATGTATGTATGTAATTATATATATGTATATGTGTATATATATATATATGTATATATATATGTATGTATATATATATGTATTTATTTATATGTATATATATATATATATATATATGTATGAAATTAATACGTATTATACGTTAAAAGCCAAAACCACGCATTATCTCTTCTCTTCTATCTATATAAATAAAATGAACTCATTTTTTCCCCTCCGACTTTGACATTTATAGGACTGCACCTGTATACATTTGGTGCAGCCGTATCATTCACAAACTGAATCGCGACATCTGTCGTATATTATAGGCTTATTAGCTGTCCAGTATCTTGCTGATCAGAGTTTCCTATATTCTGTCTGGTGAGAGTCCACTGTAAAAATCGGTTACATTTAATGGAAGTAGTAAAGTATACTCTCTCTAACAAATTCATCCTACCACCGCCACTCACTTACACCGTTCCAGAACGTTCACAGGAGACATTTAAAACCGACCACCGGTTAGAATTTATCTAAAAACTGGTCTGGACTACGCTGAAACGCACCACGGTTACTTTGCCATTGAATAGCATAAAACATAAACACAATTTATAAAGCATTTATTATAATAAAATTAGATTCAAACAGAACACAATCCGTTACCTGGAATTGAATTCACAATTACATTACGTCGATTTCGTTATAACCCGCATGGTTAGAGTTTTATGAAAACCTGGATTTACATTTACGTGAAACGCACCAAACTTACTTTCACAAACACAACTTCCGTTTTGCTCTTTCCTTTCGTTCTTTTATTTTCTTTCTTTCTTTGTAAGTACATGTTTTCGTTGTCATAGTAACAACTTTTTTTCGACATTGTTTCACTGTTTCTGAATAAAATACATTACTACACATTAATAATATCTCACTTTTAATCACTTTTATCGACTTCTTAAAACTTTTCTTACTCTTTATCAATGACAACGTTAATGTTCATGACTATTGAAATAAAATACATTACCACACATTTATTAATAGCTTTTTTTAATGTTTTACTGTTTATGTCTCACTTTTATCGACTTTTCCTTTTTTAATAGGATTTTCTTAAAATGAATATTAACATAATTTCCCTACTTTTTTTTTTGTTTTTAGTTTTGTGTGTTGAATTAAACTTTTTTTTTTCCATTATAATTTTTCATTACAAAGTATCTGTTCTTCAGATGCTGCACTTCTATTTCTTGTTCTCTTTCGGTGGAGGAGAAATCCTTCACGACTGAGACAATTTTTATTTTTGTACCTTTTCTCCACGTTAAAAAACGACCCTGGTGTCTAACTCTGTCCCGTGGGGAGGCATAGTAAATAGGTACAACAATAGTTATCGACCCCGGTTCTTGGCCTGACAAACGACATCTGTCGGCGGTTCTTGAAACTAAATTACACGCATTCGCTCCATGTTACTGACATGCAGAAGTGCCAATGCTGCCATACCTGTTATTGTAAATTAACACTCTTAGCTAATTCCGTAAAATGTGATTCTAATTTTTTATTTGCACCCTCCCCATGTCAAGAATGGCTTCTTAAATAATAACGTTCTTACAGCACGAACAAAACATTAAACTTGAATCTTAGAAATACGACTTAAAATATAGCGCGGATCATCAGTGCACTAGCACCCATTTTCTTACTAATATTCAATAAGATATTATTAATAAATGTGTGTTAATGTCTTTTATTTCAATATTCAATATAAGAATATTTTCAATATTTCATATATATATAACATTTCAATATAAGAAAAGAAAAAGTCGATAACATTGACACATAAACAGTTAATAAAAAAAGATATTAATAAATGTTTAGTAATGTATTTTATTTCAATATTCATAATCATTAACGTTGTCATTTAAAAAGACTAAGAAAAGTTTTAAGATGGCGATAAAAGTGATTAAAAGTGACATATTATTAATGTGTAGTTGATTGTTTTTTTTTGCAACCAGAAAAAGAAGTCGACAATGGGAACATTATGAACAGTCTCAGGAAGACACTTCTGGTACTTTATTCTTTTGTTTTGATTTACTCAAAACCGCACACACCTCGAAACATCCGAGCAACGCCGGGTACCCCTGCTAGTTACAAAATAAACGATTATTATTTTGCTGGAATTTATAAATATATTTCGAAGATACACTTCATCATCAGTATGTCTTTCTTTCTTATTTTTTGGCCATGTTGTTGTTAGAGCATAGAATCTTTAGAAGTCCTTTTGTTGTTTTTTTTGTTAGTCTTTTCAAATATCGTTATAGTACGTTGGTCACGCGGAATTCACGTAATTATTTGCGTCCCTTGATAGAAGGTCTGGTTTAGTTTGAATAAAATAAGTACCTACTAGGTAGGTTTAGGCCGAAACAACGGTTATTACAAAATAAACAGATATTTATTTTGTTTGGAATTTCTAAATATATGTCGAAGATACACTTAGTCATCAGTATGTCTTTCTTTTTTGTTGTTGTTGCTATTTTGTTGTTGGAGCGTAGTCAGTAGAAGCCCGTTAACGGACAGCTACTGATTCTGCGCTCCGTTCCGACATTTGAAAAAACTATCGTAAAAGTAATAAACAGACTACTACTTATTCTATGCTCCAACAACTACATGCCCTCCCCACAGAAAGAAAAAAGAAATACATACTGATGATGAAGTGTATCTTCGAAATATATTTAGAAATTTCAAATAAATATCTGTTTATTTTGTAATAATCTGTTATTATGGCTGCAAACGTATCCAATACGTATTTATTTTATTCAAACTCAACCAGCGCTTCTATCAAGGAAGGAACACACACCCTAATATATATATATATATATATATATATATATATATATATATATGATTATTGCAACGACTTGTCAGACGAATGCCACTCCCTCAGACATTTAAAGTCCATGAGCCCAAATGTCTGAGGGAGTATCTATACAAAGATGATGTTACAGAATTTTAGCTTTGTACGACAGCTAAGTCTCTCTCTCCCTCGGTTTCAAATGTTGAGACCTAGCAACAAGTAAGAGCAAGATAGCCAGCAAAAAGTTAAACTACAGACCAGCTTAATGCGGGTACTGGTCTCCCGCTTTATGTTTTTTTTTTAAATCAGAGATTTGCTTCTCTTAGAAAGTTTACCTTCACCACGGCTTACGGGAGCCCTCGCTACCCCCCATATATATATATATATATATATATATATATATATATATATATATATATATATATATATATATATATACATACGGTGCTAGTTGGCCGTTGACCCCGAAAAAGGGTTCATTCGGTCTTTGGAAGGTCTTGTTTTTATTCTTTAGGGAGACTATCCGCCCTACTCACCAAACAATTCTGGTGGGGGAACCAGTTTAGTCGCCGGTGACCCGACCATGAGTCAGATCGTACTGAGTTACATGGTACCAGTAGTATATATATATATATATATATATATATATATATATATATATATATATATATATATATATATATATATATAGAGAGAGAGAGAGAGAGAGAGAGAGAGGGCACGACTATTAAAGTGTCACCCTAACGGAAAAAGCATGACAACTTTATTTTAAAATTTTATCAGAGAAAATCAATTCAAATAACTTCATTATGTAGTAGAGCTTACATCTACTTAATGTCGCCGCCTTCAGCCGAAAGCAGCGCCTCGAACGGGTCTGTAACTTGGAGTATGCCTTTTTAACAAGTGCTGGCAGAAGCTCGGCGAAGACTCGGCGGATGGCAGCGATCAGGCAAGATTTGGGGTTGTGTTAATTTTTTTGGTGATGTTCTTAACGGATGAAAAAGCGAAATAATCCAACGAGTTAAGGTCGAGAGAATAGTGAGGAAGGGTAGAAAACCGTAGCACTCGTTCTGAAACCAAGTCTGAGTTTATGTTGAATTGTAGACTGACGCCAACACCTGCTGCCATTCCCAGGATTTTCCAACAGCCATCTGATTGTATAAGGGGATCACCTTACTCTCCAGCATATCCAGGTACATTTAGGTGTAGACTTTCAAGTCAACTTCAAGGATGTGAGGTTGCATGATGTGGCCATTACTTGAAACAACACCAAAGACCATAACCGTGGCCGGAAACTTTGTTTTCATCACACTAGTCACGACTGTGTTATTCGTGGCAATTCAACGATACATTTCGAGATTGCTTGCAATAGTCATGTTTTCATAACTTGAATCAGTAAAGCGCATGAGTTGTACAGCAGCGCATTTTCTATTTCGCTCGTTGAGCATTGTGTCAATTCAGACATGATAGAAGGCTGCTAATGATTTAATGCTTTTGGGTTAGTACACGACCGGTAAACTAGTTGATGATGTGCAACTAAAAAAAAGAAAACCGGTTTTAATCAAACGGAAATGAAATACATGTAATCTAATAATAATAATAATAATAATAATAATAATAATAATAATATAAATCTTACCTGTCAGTTTAAATATATGTATGTATGTATGTATGTATTTGCCTTAAACTTTCGACAGAAGATACTGATTTTCGCGAGATCAGTATCGTTTTAGAGCTTGACCCTTCAAAAGAAAAATATCAAAATATTCGCGAAAAACGTTACTATATTTACCATCAACTGTGCACTTTTGTCCAGGGGGTCGCTTTTCACCGATATTTTTGAAAGTCACCCCCTCTTTTCGGTGACTATCCTTAATTTAAACTTACGTCACTTCAGGTTTGGTGACGGGCACAACAGCAAAGGCATACTTTATTTCACGTTCTTTTCCTCATTCGCAATACGAGTTCAAGCCTGCCTGCCTGCCTACTACCATTTTTTTGCACAACACATAACTCCAAACTAGGGGAAAGCCGGCCACACATGCTTGTCTATAATATAAATCTAACCTGCCTGTTTAAATGTATGTGTGTATGTATGTATGTATGTATGTATGTATGTATGTATGTATGTATGTCTTCCTTAACCTTTCGACAGAGGATACGGATTTTCACGTGATCATAATTTTTTGAAGCTCGACTCTTCGAACGACAAATATCGAATAATTAGCTAAGAACATTAATCTATTCACCCTTAACTGGGCACTTGTATACAGTGAGGGGTCGCTTTTTTCGCTAATATTGACGGTAGTTATCCCCCTTTTCGATAAATCAGCCTTAATTGAAACCTTCGTCATTTCCGTTTTTGTGATGGCGCAACAGCAAACACGTCAGGGTTTTTATTACGGCTTTTTCTTCCTTCGCGGTACGGGTTAGTGCCTGCCTGCTTACTACTACTTTTTTCTTCACATCAAACACGTCTAAACCCCAGGGCAACGCCGGGCATCCAAGTTAGTCTTTTCTAAGGTGATAATTATTGTTTTGTTATATATATATTTCTATTTCATCTAATCACATAAATTAATATACGAAAGTACAATTTTATGCCAAACTTTAAGTATTTACTTCAACAGTGCTCAATACAAAGGTAGAGCTAGGTAGTAAGTAATAACAATATATATGGCAATTAAGCTACACAGAATATTCTGCGTTTCATCCACACTAGGATTCGTCATAACCCTGACGAGACCTAGCGTGGATGAACAGCAGAATATTCTGTATAGATTAATTTCCATATATCTTTTTATTACTTACTAGCATTTCAGCCCGGCGCTGCACGGGGATTTGGGTGTGTATGTTGAGCAAAAAAAAAAAAAGTGGTTGTAGGAAGGCAGGCTTGAACCCGTACCGCAAAGGAGGAAAAGAACGGGTTAAAACCTAACGTTTATGCTGTTACGACCACTGCCAATCCGGAAGCGACATTTTTTTAAAATCAAGGCTAGACAATCTAAAGAGAGGGTGGTTGGTTGGTTGTTTTTCTTTTACGGCATATCAAGCCTTTTTTTAGATTATTTGATGCCGAATTCAAAGATTTTGAAGAAATTTTTTTTAATAGAATATATTTGTTGTTTTCAAGTCGGTTTCTATTTAACCCATAGTTGGAACCCTAACAGGTACTACCACTCCGGGTCAGAGTGGACCTGGGAGCAATGGTAATTAAAGGGTGGCTCCATACTCCCCAAAGCCCGCAAGCTGGGGCCTCACCACTGGATATTTTACCTTCTGCAGGGAGGCAGTCGGTGTATTCTAATGCCTCACCGACAGGGCCTCTAAAGGAGAGGATAACTTTCAAAAATATCGGCGAAAAAAGTAACCCCCCTTGTAGAAAAGTACCTAGTTTAAGAGGAAGATATTAATGTTTTTAGCCAATTTTTCGATATTTGTCGTGTAAAAGATCGAGGTTTAAAACGATACTGCTCTTTGTAAAATCCGTCGCCTCTATTGAAAGTTTAAGGCAGACACTCAAACAGACATACATACATACATTTATATATTGGTAACTAAAAATTTTCGACCCAAACTAATGAAACAGTTTGCCCTATCTCTGAATACCCTTTATGTAAAATTTCAAATATTTACGCCAGGAATTGTCTGAGTAATTTGGAAGAGACCGCAGAGGTCAATTTTTAAAACTTTGACCCCTATTATGACCCCTTAAAATTGATTGTTTTGGGGTCAAATCAAGTTATTAAGTTACATCCATGTCCAAGGAACCTATATCTAAAATTTCAAGTGCGTAGACCAAAAATTGTCGGAGGAGTTTGGTAGAGTTCTCAAAGGTCAAATCGTTGAACTTTGACCTCTTTATCGCAAATTTCTGGCTAAAATCTGATCACATCGATTTTCCCAAATCTCAGTAACCTGCATATCAAATTTCGAGTCTGTAGACTAAAAATTGACAGAGTTATTCTGTATGGAAATATAAACAGACACACAGATACACAGATACACAGACACTTTCACTTTCAAATATATATATATATATATATATATATATATATATATATATATATATATATATATATATATGTGTGTGTGTGTGTGTCTGTGAGGTTATGTCATATGCTCCATATGTACCATGTAACCCAGTACTACCTGCCTCATGGTCGGATCACTGGCGACGAAACTGGTTCTCCCGCCAGACCTGTTTGGTGAGGAGGCTGGCTAGTCTCCATAAAGGATTAAATACCAAAGGGCAAATGAACCCTTTTTCAGGGTCAACGGCCAACTATCACCGCGTGTGTTTGTGTGTATGTATGTATGTGTTAGGGTGAAGAGGGCTCCCGTAAGCCATGGAGAAGGCAACCTTTCTAGGAGAAGCCAATCTCTGATTTAAAAACCCATAAAGCGGGAGACCAGTACCCGCATTAAGCTGGTCTGCAGTTTGACTTTTTTCTGGCTATCTTGCTCTTGCTTGTTGCTGAATCTCAACATTTTAAACCGAGAGAGAGATACTTAGCTATCGTACAAAGCTAAGACTCTGCAACATCATCTGTGTATAGATACTCCCTCAGGCATTTGTCTATAAAAATGGTCCTGTGGCGATGGAAAAGTTTTGACGCGCGAAGGCTTGAAATACTGGAACGATGTAATAATTGATCTCAATAACCGTCTTCAGTGTCATGCCTGCTTGAGCGTGTGAATTCACCGATAGGACAAAATAAATAATTTTGGGGCTCATGGACTTTAAGTGCCTGAGGGCGAGGCACTCGTCTGACAAGACGTTGCAATCACACACACACACACATATATATACATATATATATATATATATATATATATATATATATATATATATATATTCGCAAAATATTCGTCGTAGATTGGTTTCAGAAAGCACATTTAAAATGGACTGTGATTTATATAACAATATGGATAAACTTCAAAAATTAAACTGGTACTTATTTTCTACATATTTTTTGTATCTTATATTTCTTTTTCTCTTCTGTATGTATAGCAGGCAGACTCCCACCTCAAATTTATTACATCGTCTTATAGATGACAGACAGAAAAACACAACAACCACAGACACAGAGGAAAACTCAGCATTGCTCGGACCATGTTTGTGGGGAATGATTTCTCAAACGAACATGAGGTGGTAGTAGTGGAAATCTTTATTGATAGAAGTGTACCCCCGCTTCCCATGCTGGGTTTTCATGGCACGTTCGGTATCTCTACGTCCAACGATGTGAGTGCGCATAGAGCTTTCAGTAATAATTACACTACTGGGGTTCACCCCTGTTCCTATGCGTAGGCGGTGTAACCCGTAAAAATTTTCTCCATCCAATGCAAAGATATTCTGCCATATTTGGCATCTATACGGGTGTACATCAAACGGTGTGAGAGTGAGAAGTTTTTTCAGTTATAAGTGACCCCCCCCTCTTGGATGCCACCAACGTTGGTGGTTATGAGCGGTGTAACTCGTCAGAATGTCCCCTCTTCCCATACTGGATTATCATAACAAATTAGTTAGCTTCCCGTGAATCAGTGTGAGCCTGCATAGGGTTCCCCCTCATAAGTGATATGGGGCCTAACTGTATCATACCCATTTCGGATCCTTAATACCTCTTCTATCATTGTATATGGTAAGTTTAGTGTACTATTAATCCATGTCGGAGCCTATTAGTGGACAGACAGACACACAAACGTTGAATTGTATTATAGATTGGCAGGTTTTCCGGCGTTTCTTATCATAAAATACGCATGATATTATTTTTTTTATTCATGCAGAAACTGACACAAGTATTTGCGCGTATTATATTTTTTCTAAACTGTTCACTTCTAATAAGTTAAAAATAATACTGAAGCTGAGATTGAAATCAAACCCTAAATACACTGAATATAGTATGATTATTAGACCAGCTCAAGATGATCTATAGAAAGCATTTTATAGCTACTTATTCTTTACATAAGGAATCAGTCACGTGAACGATTCATGTATGCGAATTATATATATAAAAGCGAGATTAAAAATCAGGTGAAATATCCTGACAGATATTACTTGAGGTAATACTTTCAGGGTTATCCTAGCCAAAAAAAGATAACCTCAATATTTAAGAATAGAGCAATATGTAATTTTAGTAGTTTAAGTTAAATTCTGCAAATCAAAATATAGACACATATTCGAGTTAACAATTTATTGTTTGACAATAGGAATATATAGAAGGGGGTTATGTTAATTTCCTTAATCAATGGATTTTCCATAATGGTTCATATCATCAGAGCAAATGAAATGCGGTGAGCAAAATATTTACCTGTGAATAGAGACGTATTTTGCTTTTCAGCACAAATATTGAAAACGTTTTTTGGGTGGTGAATAATGATTATAGGAAAATACTTATAGGAAAAGGAAATACATACAACCTGGGCAGTCCATTATTGGAAGGAGTACAATATCTCCCGGGAAGTAGAATATTATATATATATATATATATATATATATATATATATATATATATATATATATATATATAACTACTTCATTTACTCACGTAAAATTAATATGCGAAAGTATAAATTTATGCGTAAACTTTAAGTATTTACTTCAAAAGAGCTCAATACGTAGGTAGAGCTAGTTAGTAATTTATAAAATATATATGGCAATTAAGCTACACAGAATATTCCGCGTTTCATCCACTCTAAGATTCTTCAGGCTTATGCGCATAAGCCTGAAGAATCCTAGAGTGGATGAAACGCGGAATATATATATATATATATATATATAAATATATATATATATATATATATATATATATATATATATATACATATATATATATATATAGTGCATTCTTATATGTGCAGATGTGATAATAAAATCTGGTACTATTATCTATTATGATCAAAATGGTACTTTTTATAATGGTCTTGTTATTTGTTATTATATATGTTCTTATAATAGTTTTCAGTGTACGTACTTTGCCATGTGTTTTAGGTGTTATTTATGATTTGATGTATTGTAGTTATTCAAATTTAAGCCTAACTGTTTTACAGTCTGATTTAAAGAATTCAAAACTGCCATATTATCTAAACTATTTAAAAAAATAGTGTCTATTTTAAGGCTCTTATATTCATGCACAACTATGCAGATACATTTTTTTATTAAATCTTTATGCTTTTAATTTTTATTAAGATAGGAGTTGTGTTGCGTTTTTATTTCTTTGTATATAATCAAGAAGTTTTAATTATGTGATTTTGTTTTGTAGTTAGCTATGGTTTTTGTTATATTTCAAATAATGTGTTATTAAAACTCTGATGAGAATACTTGTAACTGTGAGTTTTGCAGGCGATAAGTTAGTTTGAAAATGATGTTTGTTTGCGGTTTCTTTAATCCGATGTGTTTGTGAGGAATAAAATACATTCCTCATAAAAGTATATAACTTAAGGTTTAGTTCATCTCGTTAGGGTGTTAGATATCTACCATTGGCGAACTGGTTAGATTTAACAGAGGTTTCACTTTGAATTAGTTAGTTTCGAAATTGACGTCGTTATGATTACGCCATTGTAGCCATGGAGTTGTTTTTGGAGAGGTTAAATATACTGAATCATGCTTATGGATGTTCGATTTCTTCATTAAAGAGGTGAAGAGATTCAGTCTACATTGAAAAGGGATCCCTCCAATGTGCCCATAATAATTCCTTGCGTAAATACAATAAAATAGGAAATCATGTAATGGTTTGTTTATCATGTGAATAAATAATCAATTACGCTAAGGTGAAAAAAAAAGACTGCACTAGACTTATATTCGTGTGGCGGGCTCATGCCGCTAGTAAAGTAGCTTAAACTTATAAGCCAGCAATAAAAGAAGCTTTAGAGAAACTCTTCCATTGTTCACTTCTAATACGCGGTCGACGTAGGTGATAGTGTTTAATAACAACACATTTTCCTGAATTGCGTACTAATGTACCGACAGTTATTTTCTACCATTAACTTAATATTATAAAAGTCTCTTGGGCGGATATGTATAGATGTGTTCAGCGGTTAAGTGATTCCGTTTTATTTTAAAAGCAAATAACATTTCTCTAGGATATTCTCTTACTGCATATAATTAGCCCAGAAATAATAGCTAACAGCTGAAAACATTGAGCACGTTACAGGAAAATAACATGTTTTCGTAATAGAATAAGATACGGCCACCACCATTTATTATAGAAACTTCGCCTGCCTGTTTAAATGTATGTATCTATACAATGTCTGTACGTCTACCTTAAACTTTCGACAGAGGCGACGGATTTTCACGAGACTGGAATCGTTTTTAAGCTCGAACTTTTAGGACGACAAATTTGGAAGAATTGGCTAAAAACATAAATTCTTTCATCCTCAATTTGACACTTTTCTATAAGTAGGGATCGCTTTGTTCGCCGATATTTTCGAAAGGCAACCCATCTTTTCGATTAACTAGCCTTAATTTAAACCTTCGTCACTTCTGGTTTTGCGAAGGACGCTACGACAAAGACTTCACGTTTTTTTTTCACGTTCTTTCTTCCTTCGTGGTACGGATTTGAGCCTGCGTACTACCAATATTTTTTTTTTGCTACACCACAAACCTCCAAACACCCGGGCAACGCCGGAAACCCAGGGTAGTATCAAATAAACTGCACAATAATGTCGTGTGCTTGCTGCTATAAGAAGATGCATAATGTCGAAAAACAATTTAAGCTCCTCCTGTTAAATGTGGAGCGAAGAAAAAATATAGACGTAATCAATGAGAATCTCCTTTTTTATGCGTTGAAACCAGGAAAAAAATCATATAATTCAACCCTATTAAAATTGTAAACATTTCTAGTATTAAATCTAATATTACATGAAACATTTTGTTTTTTATGCATGCATGACTAAATATTACAACTTTATTTCTGAATTAAATCGTTGTTTGATGTTAAATTCCTCGTAAATCCTTTCCAGAAAAGTGTGTATTGTAAGAATAAATATAATTGCTTATAAAAGCATACATTACTATCGCTGATATCGTCTATATGTGTTCATTATATCTGTGCGTTAGGATATGCAATTTCTACAACACACTGAATAATGATAGCGGTTTTCATTTGATAAGCAAGAAAAAAATCAAATTACGCATACAACGTTGTTTACCGATAGACACAGCCTCTAATCAACGAACAAGGACGAATTGAATAAATTAATAAAAAATACAATAATTTCGCATAAACTCTAGAGTTCAAAGTGAGTTTAAATAACTCGTAAATTTATCTGTTGTAAATATTTGTATGATAGGATTATATTCGTATGTGAGTCATAATGAATGTTTGCAGTGAAGAAAATGAGCGCATTTTTTTCATCTGTAATTTGATATCAAGTTTTCAGGATTTAAATTTGGTTCAGAAAGCTGCTGGCTTATTACGATTTTATGAATAAATAACAGCCGATAACTTGTTCATAAATCAAAGGAAAACCTATTAACTTGGAAGTTGCGTCTAATCGTTTGGTTTTATTAGCGGAAAAGTATACAAGTAATGAACTTAGAAAATTCGCCAGTCCATTAAAAAAGTAAAATAATGTTTTGTCGAATATTTTATATTTACAAATAGTTGCAATTTAGTATCATCATCATCATCATCATCATCATCATCATCATCATCATCATCATCATCATTGTTTTTGTAGTAGTAGTAGTAGTAGTAGTAGCAGTAGTAGTAGTAACAACAACGATTATTACAAGTTTTCGCACAGACCATCATCGAATATTTCTCATTGTCAATAAGCTGTGGCTTACCTTAGAGATTAGGTACCAAAAAGAACACTTTTCGAGTTTCCTTTACTACTTACCTATTCTGCCAACCTTTTCGAATTAATTTGACCATTAGTTTCTGATAGGCACCTACCATTTGCCTTCACTAAGGTTTGGGTGTCAATAAACTTCTCAAGGTCCCAGACTTCCTTGTATTTTCCAAGACAAAGTCTGGTTCTTACTTTCTCTCATTTGTCTTTCCATCCTCCTGGATCTGTCACAACTATCTGGTGTGGTGCCAGTTAGTTCCAGGACAGCAATTGCTTTTTTAGGGGGGACGGTAACTTGCAACAATACGGTTGCAATTTTAAAATATTTTGTAGTGTTTTATTTACTTTTTAGTTTTGTTGCAGTTTCAATAAGTCATATAATATGTTTTTTTCTTAATATTTAAGCCCTTTCTTATTTACCTTATGGTGTGCTGGAACAGTAATGTATATGACCCGGCCAAATTTTTCATTAATTTTTTCTAATATGACATCCAGTCTCTTTCCTTGAATCAGGCTATGTCTTTGTACGTTTATGTCTCATAGGATTATTTTAGTTGCTGTTTCAATACTACTGGCGGTTTGGTTTGCACCATTTGTCTGGTATTAAAGATGCAGTTTTTGCATAACTTCCATTGTATGGCAATCCTGATATATATATTTAGGATTTATTTGCTGCATTAACGCTAATGTATTTATCTATTTGCCTCTTTGCTTTTTCAGAATTTACATACAACCATTTCACTTATATATATATATATATATATATATATGTGTATATATATATATGTGTATATATATATATATATATATATATATATATATATATATATATATATATATAATGATAACCGTTTTTCTTTCGCAACTTTCAAGATATCAAGAACCCAATGAGCAAATTCCACAGCAAACCTTCCGCGCTCACCATTCCAAACCCATACTGTAGTCTGTTTTCATACGAAACTACGCAATTTCCTCATCTTTCCTTAAAAGTAATATTTCCTCCTCTTTGAGTAATCGAACAATGTAGTAGCAAATAAAGTCTTCTTTTTAATTTGCATTTTTCTACAAAACTCTAAAAAAAAAAAAAACCCGGCTCTTTTATTAACAGTAATACTTCGCTACAAGGCACCGGTTAATTATTCCACTGTCTAAGCGCATTGGTTTCATATATATTACGTTGGGATAGCATTTCAGAAAACGGACGGCTATCAATACTAAATTCATCAGAATGACGGAGTTGCACTCGGACAAACACCTTAGCGTAAGAATTAATCGTTTTTCGATTAAGAGAATACTATTTCTGAAACACCCAATAGTTTTTCAGCAGTATCGTTTTTAGACATGTTATCTGAAACACAATATTTACTCACTACTAAAACTACATAGCTGATCGTTTTATAATGATTCCCTGAAATTTCCCGCTATATGTTATCTAACCTTAGCGAGCAATATTTGTGTTTAATTTTTACACCAGAATCAACATGACCTCTTACTATGCCTTGTTACGACCAGTAAGTAAGCAAAATCGTTATTGATAGCTGTTCGTCAGCCAGCGCCTGCTGTTTCTCACTTCGCTGACATTTCACCTTATTCAGTAGTCGTGAGGTCTTCTTCCGTTTTCTTCTTTTCATGCGTCATCTTTTGCCTCTTATTTGTCCTCGTCTTGTTTGTTTTTGTCGTGTTTTATCGCATTTTCATCTTCTACATTTTTACGTGTCTTCCTCGCTATCCTGTGACACTTTTTGTCTTCTTTTTCGCTGTTTTCTGCGTCTTTAAGTTTGTATTCGTCTTCTTTTTCTTCTACATTAGCTACTTTATCTTCGCGTTCTTAGTATCTTCTCCTCCCACTTTTGCTGCTGCTGCTGATGATGATGATGATGTTCATCATCATCATCATCATCACCATTGTCTTCTTCTTCTGTATATATTAATAAGATAGCGTTTGTGTTATTTATTTATTTTTGTGTCACACTTACATCCGAGTGACTGTTGTTTAATCTTGTAATAAATACTTTTACGAAGAATTCTTTATAAGTTTTGGTTTCGATTATAGCTGATAGGTGTGCTCGCGCGTACGGCCGCAGGCTAACCCTCTCCAAGCATTTAACAACAAATAAACATCAAATAGATAAACCGAATCATATTCCCCCTCCCGCCCCTCAACCTAAGCGAACACCCAACAGGTCAAGACATACTTATTAAGAAATCATCTCACCAACGAGACGCCATCAACTTAAACATTAAGACTCGAATTTTAAAGTACCCCCTCCTCCTACCCCACATATCTCCCTCTCTCTGCTCCATGTATCCCTATGCCCTCAGTCACACCAGAGATGAACTTCCCAGACCTCCCACAACCACCTAATGCCCTTAAACTCCAAAACTAAAACATTACCGACATACCAAGCACCCCCCTCCACCGTTCTCCCTCGTTCCCTTCTTCTTTTTCCGCTTTTTCTCGCACCTCTCCCCTGACATCATTCACTCTTTCATTCCATCATCAATGAACATTTCTGTAAAAGTCTGAGGAAGCTACATGACGACCAAAAACGGTCGTGTAGCCGAAACAATAATGTAACTTAACAGAAAAATACGGAAATAAAAATAAAAAATAAAACATATATATATATATATATATATATATATATATATATATATATATATATATATATATATATATATATATATAATTTTACAGATAATTCTTCATATGTTTTTGTTTCGGTTTTGATTATAGCTGATAGCACTTAAGTAATCTATTTTAAAAAAAAAATAATTTCTTCAAGAATCCTTGATAAGTTTTAGTTTTGGTTTTGATTATAACTGAAGGAATTGAAGTTATATATGTACATTTATTCTTTTTCTTTTTTATGTTTCCCTTGTTCTAGAGTCGTCACGTAAATTATTTTCGATAAGGTTGTTAAAAAAAAAATTGGTGTCTCCCCCACATCTTTTAATGCTTTCTCGATACTTTAATTTGTAAATATTGAATAAATAGAAAGTATATCGTTTCCGAAACGATCGTCCAGAAAAATAAAATTTTGTTATATTCCCCCCTATGTAATCTTGATAGTTTCACAATTATAAATCCATCATCTTTTCTATATATAGCTTTCAGTAACACAACCTTATTGAGCTTTTCATAACTGTAATACTCCTTTCTCTTGTGGACCTAATCTATGACACTAAAAGTCTGAGGAAGCTATAGACGAAAAAAAAAACAAAAAAAAACGGCCGAGTAGTTGAAACAATAACGTAACTTAACAGAAAGATACGGTAATAAAAAATAAAACGTATATATATATATATATATATATATATATATATATATATATATATATATATGTCTTATTTTCGGTTTCGATTATGTTATGGCGTATGCACCCAAGTCATATGGATATATTTTTTAATTTTTGAAATAGCAACTTTATAATATATCAGAATTGACAGATCAACAAATCTATACCAATATATTCGAAATCTTCAAGAATTATTATATAAGAATTATCATAATACACTATCATATTTAAGCGTGCTTTACGACCGGGATAAGCCGGGCGTCTCTGCTAGCTTAGATAAGTACTTTTGCAATTTAAACAAAAGAGCGACAATAATATCAGAGCGGACATCTACAGATTGCTAACATCAATATATTACATATGAATAGGTCCCCTGTGGAATATCCATAGGTCCTGCTAGTTATTATTATTATTATTATTATTATTATTATTATTATTATTATTATTATTATTCATCCGTTTCAGCATGTTATTCTACTTTTTTTATATTTCCGTAATCATTTTCTCTGAATATGTTAGGATCTTCTGCAGCATTCTGCATAGTTTTAGCCTTCTTACTTTTCTTTATTTTTTCGCTCTTATTTTACTTATTTTTTTAACATTTTTCCTTCGAGGTGTTATTTTTCTTCTTTCTCATCTACTTCTTTATCCGTTTCTTATATCTGCTTTTTTCTTATACAACTTATTTTAATCTGTATTTATTTTACACGGTATTTTTTCAGTCATTTTCATCGTGTTCTTTTTTTTTTAGTGTGACATTTTTCTTCGTTTTGTTCATATCAATTTATTAAATTCAGTTTAAAACCACGATATTAATTGACTAAATTTTTTACTTTCCGATTCGACAATTAAAAGCTTCGATTTTCCTTCCAATTTTATCTCTACGCATTTAAATAAAACATTATAACTGGTAAAAATAAGATTACGGGCGTCGATACGTATTATACGTAACCTAATGCCATCAGTAGATTGCTTAATGAGGGCACTAGCTTGCCTAGTTTTTCACGTATATTATTTCGGCATTTAAAAACATTTCGTTATAAAGTGTGATTATTAGTTTCTTTAAAGGACATATTCTTCCACAATTATTGCCTTATTCTTAGATTTTCTGCAATAGAATGACGGATCCCTTCCAAGCTTTTAACAGTTAAAAAACGCGCATTTGTTCTTTAAGAACAACGTAATTATATCCCTCCTCTCTTAACATGGACGACACCTAATTATTTTATAAATTTTTATTTTGCTATAACATACTATGTAAATTATAGCACAATTCGTATTATGTATACGTATAAAACGCGTGTTGCGTTATCACAGCTATACCAACGCAGCGAACACTACAGTGTCATGTAACTGATAGTAACTATCACAACACCCCGCTTCACAACACCCATGCCAGCAGCTAAGAACAGGTGCTTGACTGAAACCCTTTCGATCATTGGTGTTCTTGATTTTACCTTTTCTTTGGCATAAAATGTTTTTGAATGATAATCGTGATTCAGATTAAGCGATCTTGATTTGTCACATTTTGGGATCAGCTTGGGGTGTTTTACATAAACTGTCATCGCAGCTGCGTACACGATAAGAGAATTGCGTAACAGTAAGCGCTGTCATTTCTGGAGAAAACCTTATGCATATGCCAACTTTAATATCATGTGAATCAGCTAGGGGTATTACTTATTGAAGACTGTTCGTACAAAACACAATCCTTTTAATCCGCCAGTTTGCTTTAATGTGTGTTATTTTAATAATAATTCTTTTGATTTTAAATTAGTTATGGATATTTTTGTTTGATATTAAGATGGACTATTCATTTGTACATAATAAAATTGCATATAATGGTTTCAGATTTTTAAATTCCTAAAGAGTATAGGAGTAAAAGGAATAATTATTTAGGATTACTTGTACAATATTATGTTTCTTATTACTTTGAAGCATTTCTTGGTCCATTCTTCATAAACACCTTTGTCGAGCAACTATATAAATTATTTTAATACCAATTTGACTGGTCTCATCGAATTAAGCATGTGTCTATCTATTAGATAAAACTGAGTGTGTTATAAGTAGCATACGCGATATTTTAATGCATTTTTGTATTTTTAAATTCCGTTTCACCCCAAAACAAGGCACAGTGTCACGTTAGTGTATGGCGCTACTTACGAAAATGTAAGCTGCAGGGATACAATGTAGGGAGTTGAGCAACAAGATGTCTGTTCACATTGCACTTTGACTTCTGTATGTCAGTACAGTTGGGAAAGCAGAAACCCGGAAGGGTGTTCCAAAGTCTAGCAGCTCTTGGGGAAGAAACTAGTAGAGTAGAATATTTTTTTTACATCTAGGAATCTCTACTGTGTAAAGGTGGGATTTTGCTGCTTGTCGGGTGTATTTGCATCGAGAGAATACAAGTGCTTGTAGTTCGTCAGAGCATCCACCATTAAAATACTTGTAGAACAGGCAGAGAGATTCAAAATTTCGTCAATGGGAAAGAGGTTGAAGCCTAGATGACAGTTGGACCTATTAGTTTGGCGACTCATTTTTGAACTCTGCCCAGGAGCAAGAGACCAGTAGCAGATGCACCAGTCTAAATGTGACAATAATACTCCATACATGGGATAAGTAAATTTCTTCCACGGAAGAGAAAGCCCACCTTCCTCGGAGCGGCCCTGGCAATGCTCTCAATGCATCTATTTCAACGAATGTTCCCTGTGAACGTTAAGCCAAGGAGTTTGAAACAATTAATATCAGGTAATGTATCTTTAGCCATAGCTATGGGTGGTTGAGAAGGTTTCTTGTAATTAATGAAGGAAACAAGATTAATCTTGGCAGAATTGGATATGATAATTCATTTTTGTCGCGATTCCCTTAAAGATTGAAGATCTTCTTCTAGTGTTTCTGTCATTTCCTTAGATATGTGTTAATTTACTTCCCCTCGTTTATCTTATAGAGCGTGGTGTCATCCGCAAATATAGCCATCTTAGAGACAATTTTTGAAGGGAAATCATTTATGAATATTAGGAATAATAAATGTCCGAGGATAGAACGCTGGCGTAACCCGCATTTATATCATACTAAACTACCCGTTATCCGTTGGGTCAGTATGTTATATTAGCTATGGAATTCATGTATGAGCGTTACGCTTGTGACATAAAGAAAATAGTTTTTTTTGACATAAAAGAAACATTTCTATGAGAGTATATTAAAATTAAAAAAAAGAATATAGATAGATTTCTATGAGTCGTTCTGTTTATTATAATTGATTATTTTTGAGAAAAAAAATTAGTTACTGAATTATAAGTGGTTGGCCATATTTATACGTAAATGTGCACTGAACAGATACCATAATACTTATTATGGTTAAATTCAAATTTTGATATATCTGCTTTTTTTTACATCGTTCATTTCTGTATTACGTTTAAGTTATTTAAAACTCCACTCTTCCCATGTTAAATAAGAATTTCGAAATAATATCGTTAATATTTCAGCGTCTCAATTGTTCTTTTTTTATTTAAAACCCCACTCTTCCCATGTTAAATAATAAATTCGAAATAATAACGTTAGTATTTCAGCGTCCCAATTGTTCTTTTTTTTTTTTTTCGCGTTTAAATTATCCAAATAAATTTTTTTAAATACCGTCTGCTTTGTTTTTACACCGTTCATTTCTGTATTACGTTTAAGTTATTTTAAACCCCACTCTTCCTATGTTACATAATAATTTCGAAATGATAACATTAATATTTCAGTGCGCAGGTTATGCGTGCATGCGCAACCGGATATCATAAATCGGAAAGTGGGTTACATATATCGGTACAAGATCATTTGATTTTTATAATTTTGTAGATTGTTTAGATGTACACCGTCGAGTATAACCTGGATTCTTATTTAAGAAGAATTTAATTATGCCAAGTATTCCTCCAGTGATACTGTATTATCTAATTTTTCTTAGAACATCGTGCAATATGTCAAAAGCTTTGAATATATCTAGGGCTACTTTTCTACTCTCCTCTGCTGTGTCCAGTGTACGGCATATATGTTCAGAGATTACAGTTATGATATCTGCTGTAGAACGGGCTTGCCTAAATCAATATTGTTAGTCGGTTAGAAGTTTAGCAGCTGTAAGGTGATGAACTAGAGCTTGCTTAATTATAGACTCAAATATTTTGGCGAAAAGCCGAAGGAAGCTAATGGGGGATAATTTAATGGATCAGTTCTTTTGTCAGAATTATTGTATACTGGTAACATAAAAGCAGTTTTACAGCAGTCAGGGAAATAAGATTCATCAATGCATTTGTTTAAACTTGGAGAGGACTGGAGCAACTTCAGCAGAGCATTTTTTTATCGCACCATCAGGAGAGATCGTGTCCACATGCTTTTGAAGTGTGTAGTTTTTTAATAGTATCATGCACATGAGAAGAGGCGATTTTCAGATGATCTAGTCTGGGTTCTGTTCGGAAAGGAAAGTCAGAAGCGTGTGGATTGTTGGGACCAATACAGATTTTGAGGCAACCGACTGGTATATTATCCTTCTCGGTTGCCGTGCAAATAACCTCCTGACTCTTTGATAGCAGGATAATGTTTGAATGCCCATTATTTACTACGCTGTTCTAGATTTTACAGAAATAACGGGTTCCTAATTTCTGTGCTTCGATACGTTTCCTGTTGGTTTCGGTATATTCTCTCTTAGCTGTCGCTATTTCTTTCTTATAGCTTTTATAAACTTTTGTCGGTTTGTAGTGGACATATATCAATTAACTCTGCGGTATGCATGTTGCCTTTGAGCAATGGCAGTTGGACGAGTAGAAGTAAACCATTGGGGAGAGTTGGGGTTTTCTATAGAATTTCCGCGTGGAAACATGTGCTTCAATTGCCGTTTCGAACCATTCAATGATCTCAAATGCGCACTGTTCAGCGAGAGGAGAAAATATATTTCCCCAGGGATCATCTATGAGAACATCTCTGATGGCCGTGCAGTCAGCCTTCTTATAATACCTTGTCGTTTTAGCAATGAGAAATGAGAATGGTAAAATGTCGAAGTAATCGTCCATAGTGGAAATTTGGTAAATTGGATTACTAAGGGGCACGGCTCACCAAAAAAATGTTTAAGCATAGATAAAAAGTGAGGAAATAATTGATAGTTGTTTTAGCTGGACGAGTGTTTTTCGTGAAAGTCCCGCTAGGGGTGGAGCAATAGATTGGAGCTCAGACGAGCACTTGACATGATAAATTGTAGTATTGAAACTGATTTTCTTATAGAAGAGAGAATCCAATTATACCTGGGTTTCAGAATGCGTAAAAAATTCGGTTAATTATTTTGAACAATCTGATACCAAGTAAATTGGTATTTATGAGGATAATTAGATTACTATAAAATATTTTAGATTATATTGACATTCTTTTATTCTCTAATCTAATATGTAATTTACTGAACTCACCTAATATACAAGAAGATAACATTGCCACATGTTTTTGTTAGGTAACCATTGAAAAGCAACGTTTGAATACCAATCATTGTACATTGGCGCGGTCAGCGAAACATTCCTTGTTATATCTTCCTAAGATTGCACAGAATATATACTCAGTGTTTACCGAACTCGTCAAACAGAAAACTATCATTTCGCTGTATTTTCTACATGCCATTTTTTCTCTTTGTCCATCTTTGTTATTTTGTTACAAACGGAGACACATCTTATCAAGGCCCGGAGACCACTAAAGTATAATGGTTTATGAACGCACAATAATAAAGAGGAAATAGTCGTAGAAATCGTTCACAGTGAAAATTTAGAAAATTAGATCATTCATAAAAAATTATAACGTTAGACTTTAAGACGACCATATTGTAGTCAGTTGAAAAACAGGAAAACTGAACATAGTTTCATAGGTGTGCAGTTCTAAGAATGAAGCCTTGTTCATCGAACTTAGGTTTAGCTTTGGTAGGTATAAAGAGTGCGAGAAATTATTGATAGTTATTTCAGATAGACGAGTGTTCTTCTGAAAGTCAGCCCAGAGGGGACGTTAGATTGGAACTTAGACGAGCAATGTACATTAAAATAACGATAAAGCAGAGACAGGCTTGCAACGTCCCTTCTATGAGTAAGAGATTGCAGGGAAAAGAAAAAGGAAATGTCCCAAGTTGCTACAAAGTCTAATTTGAACTCTGTCAAGACAAGATAAGCTGCTTCTAGCTAAATGTATCACCAGTACTCCATCCTTGGACTTACTTGACTCTTATACAGGTAGAGAATTGCATCAGCAGTGAGATATCTACTGGAGCGGTAGAACGATCACACCATTTTTCCAGCAGCCTTAACAACGGATTTGATGTACGTATTTCATCTCAGATCATAAGCAAAGATCAGACCTAGATGCTTTTCAAGAAATGTAGCCTTCCCTAAATACGAGGGTCATTCGTTATAATTGATGGCAGACGGGGCGTCAAAAGTTGAAAATATAAAGAAAAAACCCTTGTATTAGATGCATTAAAAGTAATCAGACATCGCTTTAACAATTGAACTATGTACTCAAGATCAGTAGAGAAAGAATATAAGAGAACTTGGTTGTTTACAGCCTTTTAAGTGTTGCCATAGGTATTTATGTCTTCAGCATAAATGTCTACGGATTATTTAAGGATGCTATGTGGGAGATCATTTATGTAAATTAGGAAGAGAGGCAAGCCCAGGATGGACCCCCTAGGGACTCCAGCATTAATACTATGAGTTTCTGATTTCTCCTGATCAACCACTACCCCTATGAACCTCTGTGAGACAAATGATTTAATAATTGAAAATAGATTTGCTGGAGATATTGTAGAGCAAACCTTTACGCCATACTCTATGAAAGCCGTTTATGTCAAGGATAATTGCCCAAGAAAGGAATGCTTCCTCGAGAGATTCGTTTATCCTATGAGACATAATAGCTAACACATCCGCTGTTGATCTAGCAGAATGGAAACCATATTTCATGCCACTGAGGAGGTTATTTTAGCTGAAGGGATTGACTATTTCTCTGTTTAACACAAATTCCAGCAACTTACTGTCTCCCTCTTTACTTTCCTCTCTCTATAAAAATAAACGCAGAATGACTGTCTGCTTGAATACATTCATAAAACTTATGATAGAGCCACCTTTCTAGCTGAAACTACTGTCAATAATCTTTCCCACTCTTTATCTTTGCCTAAATCAAAACGTAGATTCCATGAACAAAGCTTCTTTCTTAGAACTGCACGCATGTGGAGCTCTCTACCGCTTGTCTGTTTCCTACCTTAGTTCAACTTGGATGTCATCAAGTCCAACATAAAAAAATTCCAGATGAACCGCCCCTTAAGTAATGAACCTTTATCAAATCTCCAATATTAACGAACACTACAATACGCTCCCATTGATTACTGTACACGCAATAACCCTTATCCTCGAGAGGCTTCTGGGCCTTAATAAGCGGTGACCTCCATGTAAAAAAAATCTAAAAAACATTTTTCGTAAGCCATTTATTGTAAGGAACCCTGTACTAAATCCGTTTAATTATAAAATTGGTTAAATCAATGTACAATTCTTTTTTTTTATATATTACTTTCGACCGAAAGTAGAGTAGTTTTCAATTGCTTACTGATCTATAAGTCAAACTGCTCTATATTTCTAATCAGTTTATGATATAACTGAAATATTTATTCATTATCTATTTTCAAATAAGTTCGATTATTATTTTATCATATCATCTGCATTAAATGTATACATTATGTCTGATATTCATCTCATACAAATATCGAAACAGCAGTAATTATCAATTCGTACATCATGGAAATGTTTAAGCAGGAAACGATTGTGTTTTTATGTATAAAAACTATGGCTCCTGTGTTCGTTACAACTCTACTTTCAACCGAGTCGTTGTTTGTTTCGTTCACCACACTCTTTTCTTCTATCTCTTCTTTTACACACGTCCGTTCGCTTTAGTGACTAAAACTCGTCTCTCTTCCCGCTTTCCTTTCCTCGTTATTTATGGAATCAGGGTACGAGATTCTCCGGGATTCCCCGAGATTCCACGAGACTTTTTTCCACATAAACGCATGCGGGCGCCATCTTGATTCTTAGTTTGTGCTCTGCAGGTACAAACGCGCAGCCTCTTTAACGGTAAGCCATTTCTTTCACCACAGATCCTAAATATTTTAACATATCTTAGTAATATCTTCACTAAGAAATTAGATTTTAAACCTGTTAGATTATAAGGTAAACTTTGTTAAATTTAGCGCAAATGCAATATTCCGACTCTCCGGCTTTGAATGCGATCTGGCAGTTTACTAGAACAAAATTAATGTCTCTCAATTCTAGTGCTAATTACTACAGATTTTGTGGTTATGGTTAGGGTTAGCCTACAAAGTCAAGTGTGACTTTGTGAACTGGTTTGAACCTCTCGACGAAGAGTAATAATGGCCTTCTTCACAAAAGATCGCATAAGCATGAAGCATTTGTGTTGTTATATATAGAATAATTGTTAATATTAATATTTTTTAAATGTACAATTTGGGGACAGAGAATGGGAGAGATATGTCTTCTGCAATTTCACTTGAGGTACGGTGGAAAATATAATTAGAATTAAATAATCTAAAATATTGTGTTATTCTGTAATATATATATATATATATATATATATATATATATATATATATATATAATAGCAAAAGTACTCAGCGTTGATTGGGTTCAAAAACAGCCTACAGAAAATACTCTGATTTATGAAAATATGACAGCTTATGAAAAGGAAGGTTTGTAAAGAGATAGCTTCGAATTTGGGATTATCAAAACCAAAGAAAAATATAATGAAAGTAACAATAAAATAGATAAACCCCATAATTTATTATACCATACCTGTTCACACTGAAAAACTTTTCACAATATTCTGTGGATCTATATAAAAAAACCTTGTTAAACTTTGTGATATATTTACATTCTATGGAGGTTAGGCGCGAGCGAGCACCCCATCATTTTATTATACCATATTTCTTCAAACTGAAACATAATTATCAAAGTATACTTACGCAGATAGATATGAACCGTCTTTATTAAACTTTGTGCCTATTTCCATTCTATGGAGTGCCTGCCAGTAAGCGCAAGTAACCGTCTTAAAAGGTCGCCAGTGACCGACAGTGCACGCCGGGAATCGATAGTGACAGCTTGAAATGCACTTAATGCCCACAAGTAAACACAAGTAACCACCTGAAAACAATATTAACTGCCAGTGGCCAACAGTTTACGTCACAGTTCCAGTGATAGCTAGTGCACATCATAGCCTAGAATGCAGAACAGTTGAAGACAGACGATTTTTAGTTCGGAGCAGTTCGTTGTAGACCGACATTGACACTGCTCATGGCTGGCCGTAACTTTTAGTTGCAAAGGTAGCCAGTTCATACCAGTAAACAGTCAGTAAAAGTTTCAAAATGGCATCAATCGCCAATTACAACTAGTTTTGATTATGGCATCCAGTGACTTCCGCTAGCTGCTACTGTTTGAACATGCCCGACAGTTGAATCCAGATGATTTCATTTTGGCCACAACCGCCAATGCCTAATATTTCTGAGAATCAGCAGTAGCCTCCGCAAGCTACTATAGTTCAATTTGTTTTCATAGCGAGTCTCTTTTCCGAATTTATTATCGCTTTGTGTCATATTTCTTCTGGATAAAGCCAGTGCTTGACTTATATATATATAGTTTAAGGTCATATCCAGGACCTCCTCTAATGGACCTTGGAAAACAATGTATCATGGGACGCTGAAAACTCACAACACGAATTCGATTATAAGTCTTCTGGCCACCATTCTGTATCACGCCTTAGAAATATAAATTATAGTTTTGGTTCTGTTTTAAGTGTCATATACTTACATTGTCGTTGCTGAAATGTTAACATTTTGTAGCATTGCCAAGTATGATGACCACTTTTTTCGATATAATCGATTTGTTCGGGAATAACAATCAAGAGATTTGTCTGTGTTTGTGATACTAATTTCAGTCTTAGAACTTAAGACTTCAGTAGTTTTAAAATTGTTCACTTGCAACGTCACAACTCCGGTCTAGTTCGTTGAAGATCTCGAATCAATAGGACTTTTGCCGTTACGTTAAACAAGAAATGGTTGTAAGAAGGCTGTAGTATCCGTATTCTCATAAGGCGACTATCGGTGAACAGTTATTTCCGTGCCATATCATTTTCCGTCTTACACAAAACTCGCTACAAAACACAATAAATATTCTCGAAGCGGTTTCTCTTACTTTACGACTACGAGCATCTGTGTTGGCCTATATGAACCAACCATATTTTAGAAACTATGTCCATTTTTTGAAAATATTTCTATTTCTCCCCTCCCCAATAATAATTTTGAAAGGTGTACGCCGGAAACTTATAAGTAGAGTGTTTTTTAGAAAAAAAATTAAAAATTATTATCTCTTTATATTTCCCTTTATTTACAAAATGAGTTTAAAGTTTTTTTTAAACATTGGATTGGAGTAAAAATGTGAAAAATATTTAAATGATCTTTAAAGTTTCCGTTCCCATTTACCTTTTTTAATAATATATAACGACATTATATAAAATGTAATGCCAATAATAATAAAATATTTGTATGATATATATATATATATATATATATATATACTAGAGGGGGTACCCGGCGTTGACCGAGTGTTTGTTTCCGGGACGGGGGGAGGAGTTTTAAAAAATGTTATGGTAGGTAAGTAGGAAGGATCAAACCCGGAGTCATGAGTAAAAGTAGGAAAATAAAGTGTGAAAAAAAACAAAAAAACATCTGCAACGTTAACAGTTCGGCCACCAAGAAATGTCCATTCCAGTTGTTTAGGAAAAAAAAAAACGACTACGGTAGGTCGGCGCGAACGTGAAAATATAATGTGAATTGTCCTGCACGCTAACCACTACGCCACAGAGCACTACAGCTTAGTTTAGTGATTTTAAATAACTTCACATGAAAGAACTAGGAAGCCAAACCGGTGTTCTTTTCTCAACTGTTCCTTATGAACGATCCCCAAACGGTGTTAAG
The DNA here is from genome assembly GCF_053919585.1 of Euprymna scolopes. Taxonomy (NCBI): domain Eukaryota; kingdom Metazoa; phylum Mollusca; class Cephalopoda; order Sepiida; family Sepiolidae; genus Euprymna; species Euprymna scolopes. The sequence goes on along the minus strand of NC_136486.1, from coordinate 63,816,582 downwards.
TGGTGGCAGGGGGAGGAGGAATTTATTAGAGAGAAAATATTTTACCACTTCCATTGATCTTAAACGATTTTGGCCGTGACTTCTCAGCAGAAAAAGTATAGAAATATTAGATTATCGAGGAATTTGAGAAATAATAAGCCTATAACACACCTCAGATATTGTTCTGCCGTTTGTGCATATTATATTTGCATGAAATATCTTGATTTTTAATCCTATTAATGTCAAAATCATACGGGAAAAATGAGTTCATTTTATTTATATATATATATATATATATATATATACACGTATATATATACACACCTATATATATACACACCTATATATATATATATATATATATATATATATATATATATATATATATATATATATATATATAGCTTAATGTAAAAGGAAAAGAGAGAGATCAATCCCACAAAAGGAGACGTATCCGAATAATATCAAGCGGACCGAAACAAAATATCACGGTTAAATATAAAAAAAGAACGCACCGTACACAAAAACAATGCGCGTCAAATCGAGGGAAATCAAAAATAATAAGACGGTTTCTCGAATGTAGCCAAATATTCCATAAAATTACTTGATGACTTGTTGCCTAAATATGCAACACACAGACATCCAAACAGACAGACAGACAGACAGACAGACACACACACACACACACATATATATATATATATATATATATATATATATATATATATGAGTGTGTGTGTTTATATGTAAATAAGTAAATGTGCATATAAACCCTGTGTATCGCTTTATTGTTTTATTACCGAAAATGTACAATAAATTGATACCAACTAAAAATTATCAGAAAATAATAAAAGCATAATTTTCGAAATATTTCATGTGTTTCCAGTGTACGAAAGATAAGTTCTCTGCGTTTCATAGCAATATTGAAATTAAATATATATATATATATATATATATATATATATATATATATATATATATATATATATATATATTACTTACAATGAAGCGATACACAGGGTTATATATAGATATGTGTATATATATAAGTATACATATATGAATGCTGGTGTATATATATATATATATATATATATATATATATATATATATATATATATATATATATATATATATACTTACATCAATAAAGATTTTGAAAGATAGAACCAATCGGATTTCATATATATATATATATATATATATATATATATATATATATATATATATATATATATATATATATATATATATATATGAATGTGGGTTTTTGTGTTTTAAAAAGTAATTAAAATATACAAATTGCGATTAAAAAAATCAAACAACATAATTACAACAGTATTTAAGACACTGCTGAATGTTTAACTTTTAGATTCACTGTAAGAGAGCTGATACAGTTCACCTACTTTAGTCTGGATTCCATACTGATTTTCAGTATTCTTAGTGTAATTTGCTAACAAAATAAAACCGTGTCTATAGAAGCATATCATGTATTTATTTTTCCCCGTGTGTAAGACTATATTAGGATTAGGATTTTTATCGTTTTGTACTTTATATATATATATATATATATATATATATATATATATATATATATATATATATATATATATATATATAATGTGCAAGAAAAAGTACACGTCGTTGACTGGGTTCAAAAACAGTCTACAGAAAAAAAAAGACTCTGGTTTATGAAAGTATGATAGGTTATGAAAAGGAAGGGTTGTAAAGAGATAGCTTCGAATTTTGGGGTATCAAAACAAAAGCAAAATATGCTGAAAGTAAAAATGAAATAGATAAACCCCATAATTTATTATACCATACCTGTTAATACTGAAACACTTATCACAATAGTCTGTGGATCTATATAAAAAAAAAACTTGTTAAACTTTGTGACATATTTCCATTCTATGGAGGTCAGGCACGAACGAACGCCCCATAATTTTATTATTCCATATTTCTTCAAACTGAAACATAATTACCAAAGTATACTTACGCAGATAGATATGAAACGTCTTTATTAATGTGTGTGCCTATTTCCATTCTATGGAGGTCAGGCGCGAACGCAGACCCCACAATTTTATTCTACCACCCATATTACAGTTAAAACATACTTATTAAAGTATTCCTATGTACATCTATATCAAAAACTGTTGTAAACGATTTTCTTTTCAATTTTTGAATTTTTTTTATTTCCATACTTTGTAGCCCACGCGCGAACGCAGACTCCACAATTTTAATGAACCACCGTTCTGCCAGATCAAAGATACCCATTCCTGTGTCTTGATACCTCTTCTATCATTATATGCAATCAGTTTTTTAAAATAGTCAACCATATAGGAGCCTATCCGTGACCAGACACACACACACACATACACAAACACACACACAAACACACACATACATTCAGCTTTATATATATATATATATATATATATATAATAAGGTACGTGGAAATGGAAGAATGATACAAATAGAGAAATGACGGAAACCTCCGTAATATATATATATATATATATATATATATATGCATATACATACATATATATATATATATATATATATACATATATATATATATCTGTGTGTGTGTGTTTAACAGAAAAATATTTAAAAGTAAGATGTATATGTTCTTTTATTCTTACTGATTTCAACAAATTGTCAATTAAATATGGTTTCTACTTTAATTGCTTTTATTTTCATCAATACATATTTAGCATCGTTAGTTCAAATGCGTAGGAAAAATATGCGTTTTTTTTTCTATGATTATTATCTATATTTTGAGTTCAATTCTAGTATATTATTTCAATGGCGCTTTGTAATTCTCTTTTGGTGTCCTTCCTTGTTAATGGCCGCGTTTTCTGGCAGCAAGTGTTGGGAACTGAACGCATTTAAATCTTACCCTTTATCGTATTATAATTCCTGTGCTATTCAGTTCACAAAACCTCTTGTAATGCGTAACGCGGAATTCTTTTGTAATTTTAAACGTTCTATTTATATAAATTCAAGCAAGTCTATTTCCCTTTTTTAACTTGTGCAGATAACTACAGAAAGTTTTCTGAAATACGAGATATTCATTTTCTTTTTTATCTGTTCAGGATTTAATAATGGAGGAGAGTTATATGACTTATGTGGAACATTTTCCATTCTCTTCTATTCCAATGATGGCGGAAGAGCGTTTGCATACGGAAGAGATTACACACACACACACACACACACACACACATATATATATATATATTGTCTTTTTCATAAAACCCATTGTAAAATGTATTCAATTACTGGTATTCTTAGGATAAGGTTTCGCCAAAACACTTACAGCAAAACAATATATTTGATATTTTTATCTATGCATAGATATAGGAAAATTGTAGTGGGTCTAATTTTGTAACACAATCACACGCAAAATGTTAGTAATGCACTCCTCTTTTGTTCTATTAGAACACTCTTTTAATTATCACACCCTGTTCTTTAATTAAATCGGCCTTTGAATAACTCAACAATATTTAAAATTGCAGTAATAAGAACGTCGAATAAAAGAAATCAACAATCTATATAATCTCCATTATCATGAAAATTGTGATACGGAAAATATTGTTAATTATGGCGTAATCATTGCTGGCATTTTAAACAACAAAAAAAAACATTGGTTCTTAACAGATGTGTATTTAGTTTGATATATCGCTAGAAATACGCTGTAGTTTATCTTCCGTTTATTTTTCAATTTTTAAAAATCTAAATTTAGATTAAAAGAAGCATAATTTCTGCATTCAGCATTTGTTCATATGGATGAGCTTTCATACTATTTGCCATAGTGACTACCACTCTTCTTGTATTTGACATTGTTAAACATGAAATTTCAATTGCTCAGCTTGAAATTTCTCACTAGAAATTGAAAGTCAATTATGACTAAAAACTTACAAAGATAAAATATTGGTAGCAGAATATAAACGGTAAAAAGCCAAAAAATTACGTTTTTTCAGTAGGCCGATATTTAGACCTCCTAACCGGACATATATTGAAAAATTCGAAATTAAAAAAAATATTTGTCTTTTAAGACTCGGATACGGAAAGAAAATTAAAGTTAATAGTTTATCATAAATTGATACTTTCTTTCATTTGCATGCGAATGAAAATAAAATGCAGATAAAACAGATGTGATCCTTAATATTAACAAATCTATAATATAATGTGAAAGACAAATAATGGTATTTGGACGATATCCGATTTGATCAGAATTATGCATAGAAAATTTATTTAAAGAGAAATGAGAACGACAGAATTCAACAAAATACACAAAATAAGCAAGATGCGAAACTACTATGCCTGCTCGTACAGTTAAGAAAACTGGACTATCATGTACATGTCTGAAACAATATTCACCTGTCTGCGTTAATTTCCCTAATGAATAAGCACCATGCAACAACGATAAGGTTTAATGAATCAATATTACTTGTAGTTATCATATTAAGAATTAATATATAAAGGACCACACTTTAGTTCTATGACCAAATAAGACTCCCTTTTGGGGGGAGGTTTGAAGCATCATGGAGACTGAAACTTGTGTGAGATTTGTAACATACTTGTGAGGATGTACGCAGTTATGGGCTGTCAAAGATATTCAACATCTCGGGTCTGCCATCTCAACAGTTTGACACGCGTCTGATGTGATCCGGGATTGTTCTATGTAATCAGATTGACATTTTTTAAAAGAAAACAACTAATTCAAAGCCCAAGAATTAAAAAACAAAATAATATTTTAATCCCTTTGTCTTCTTAGCATGTATCGATTTCTTTAACTTACTCTCCCTTTCCTTCGTTCCTTTCTCTTTCCTTATCACCCTTTTTCTCTTCCTTGCAAGAAGAAGAATTAATTGCTTTTTTAAATGCTGAAGCTGAGACACTGAACAAGACAGTTGCGTGCTAGCGATGCCTATAGAAGTTTGTGCCGTCACCGACGGATGTGGGTTTACGATCACCGAATTTAAAAGACTCCATAAATGTAAAAAATAAAATCATTCTATATTTCATATTAAAAGCTGTCTTGTAGCGTATTCTATACAAGCATTTCATTTCATCCGAATGGTCCATACTAACAACAACGACGATAAAATTCGACAAACGAAACGACTCAAGGAGAGACCCATCTACAGATGTATCCGACGTCAAAACAAACCTAAGCAACTTTAATCAACCCTTATTCTGAAGTGGATGTGGCTCTCGTTCGATCTGTCACGTTGCCAGAAGGTAGCAACAATTTAAGAAACATTCTCACAATTAACCAAGTAACTCTCCCTGGCAAACACTCAGAAATCACTCAGAGGACACTCAAAACAGTAATTGCAGCTTCCAAGAGAATCCTGGCTTTATTTGTTAGATATAAGCTTCAACCTTTAAAACAATCCTAATGAACTGTATCACAAACCGAACGAGAGACTACTCCATACATCTTAAATTTTATTATCCTAACATTCTGAAAAAATCAATCATACCCAGTATAACAAAATGAATATCTAGGATGTCAAAAAATGACAATATATTCGATAATTATAAGAATTATTATAATGAAGCATCGACTCGATCAGATTATGAAGATTAAACACATAAAGCGGGTTGATAATGAAGGCAGTAAGAGAAACGACACAATATCATATAACATAGCGAGGAAGGGAAATAGAAATGTAGAGAATAAATTAGGACAAATATAAAGATAAGACAACAATGAAATTATAAATGATAACCAAGCATATAATAGTAACAATGCAGTTATGAATAACATAAATAAATACAAAAAAAAGTTTGATTTAATCCACTATTAAGTGAACGTATACAAAATAATATCATCAACGATTTTTATTTAAAAAATAATATCATCTTTTCTTTTAGACAATAGATTAAGCAACGTAATTAATAAGAACACAGTTAAACATTCATTTTGTACCACTGCGAATTTTAGTAAAACTATAATAAGTTCAAAGATGGTAAAATAAACATAATAGTGAATACTAGTAGGATTGAATCTGGGGAATTAAATGTTGAAGAAAAAATTTATCCGTAAGAAAACCAACGAATGTTCATTGGAAAGCATTTGCTTAATCTATGAAATTGTATACCAATGTAAAGGTAATGGGAATAATAGCAAAACGATATACATAGAAAGACTGAATGTAATTTACAGAACAGATACCGAAACCATATTGTATCATTATATATTATAGAAGAGAGGGCACCAAGTTGAATGATAATAACGATAGAAATAATGATAGGACAAGAATAAATATTAATATAAGATAAGAAACATTAGAAGATTGGGTTTAGGATCTTCTAAAAATTAAATTTAATTTCAATTAACATTGCCAGTTAAAGATATTGTTAACAAATGTAGTCCTAGTAAATAAAAGATTATGCTTACTTGATTCATGCCATATAGTGAATTTTAAAGAAAAATATAAAACAAATAGATTGATAGCATACAAAACTTTTTACATAGAAATAAATGCAGATTAGCACGCCTAAGATTTCATTAAAACATGTTTTAAAAAATGAAGGTATATCTTTTTAAGGAAATCCAAGTCTAGAAAGAGACTTTCATAGTTAACAGGAGAGTGTTTGAATGTGCAATAAATAAAGTAGTAGGTCGTTAACTTAACATATTAAAAGTAAACTAAATATAACCTCGATAAGATAAATCAAATTAAAATTTAATTATAATAATTGTTTTTGGCAAAACACCCTATCACCTGATACATTTCAATATCACAAACATTAAAAAGAAATCAATTATAATTTAACTGAAAAATATTGAGATAAACAGAGCATGGTTTAAGGAAACTAAATCAGATTATAAGTTTGAAGTACCATAAATAACGTATTTAATCTAGGTTGCTATAAAGGAGTATACTACGAGAACTACAAATTAAAATTAATGAAGCTAAAAATAAAACTACAGATTAAAGAATATAAAAAGATTTCAATAAAATTATGAATCGATAAATGTCGGTAAATAATGTCTCGATATACTGAACAATGCGGAAATACTAAAAAATTAAAAAAGAAAAAGATGACATATTTATACTATAATAAAACTAGAAAGCTAGATTTTATATATGAATTAATTGCATAAACAGCATTAAAAATAAATATAAATTCAAGGTTTTTAAATAAAAAAAAAAAATTTTTTTCTTAAAAAGAGCATGAAAAAGGAAAACAATAAATACATGTATCGTGACGTAAAATATCTATACGACATTATGGAATATTGAGAAATTATTATGTGGACTTATAAATAGAGACAAAATTTGGAAGCTGTTTAGGTTTTGAGGAGTGAATCAATAAATTAAACAAATTAGAAGTTGATAAAATATTTATAAAAATAGAAAAAAATTAAGATTAAAGAGATATAAAATCGAAAATTGTAGAAGGATCATCTAAAATTAAGAAATAGGAAAGCGAGATACTCACTAAATTTGAAGGTAATCGGAAAAATAAATTAATTAAGAAAAATAAAATGATAGATTAGAAACTTAGTCAAACTACTGGTTCCCTTAAAATTGCGGTAAAGAATATATTTATGTATATATGACGTATGCATTTTGTTGTATGAAGAGTAGCTAGTTTTTAGAATATTTTTAAATGATATCTATATAATTATAAAACTCAGATCAGTTGGTTTTGTTACTTGGGTGTTAATCGTCCATCCGGTTTAATATTTCGGGTTTCGAAAAATTCGCGTTCTTACGAATTTCATGGCCACTCTCTCCGAAGTCTTTATATTTAAAGCCACTGCTGCTATTCAAATCGTACACTAGGCAAACAATAGTTTTTGTTTTACTTATTTTAATGAGTTTTCCTTCCGAATAAATGTAATTAATCCAAGTTTAGTTAAAAAAAAAAACTGATTTTAATATAAATGTACAATCTATATCTATCTATCTATCGATTTAATTATAACAATTTGAACAGCTTGCTTGCTCAGACGTTTAAATCGTCCATCCATCTTAGACTTTTGGTTTGAAAGAATTCGTCTGCTTACCTATTTCTTGGCCGCCCTGTCTTAAGTTCGATATTAAAAGCCATTGCTCATATTCAAAGCAGACACAAAGTCAACTATATTCTTATTTTAACTTATTTTAACGTATTTTCCTTACAAATAAATGCAATTTAACACAGTTGAGGCAAAACACTGGTTTAAATATACAATATATGACTATCATCATACTTATAACTACATTTACTGTTGTTAATAGCGCTTCTGTGTATTCTGATGATGTCTTTTTTCAGGCCTTACGTGAAAAATATTTTTTCAAAAAAGTGGGAGGTAGAAACTTGGTTTTAGTAGTGATTTTAGAAGAGCCTCCTCAACTTTAATTAGTTCTTGCAGTCGTACTCTGGAGACTTCCTGAGTTTTATTTTTTTTACTCATCACTGAAACATATGTTTAAAAAAATAGTCAATATAATATTAAAATCACTTTTTATTTTGAACGCTTTATATCTTACAATTTCCGGGCTAACTGGCGGATTTAATAAAAAAATAATGACGGAGGTGAGAGGAGACCTAATCTTTCTCAAAGCGAAACGTACAAAAAAATCAATGATAAATTGGGGCTGTAAATCAGTTCTGAAAATAGGCGATCGATTTACTAGAATTAAAAAAAAAATTAATGATCCTTTTTATACTCTGGTAGCTTACTGTCCACTAATCTGCAGAAATAGTTGAAAAAAAGGGAAAATGAAAAAAAAATAAAATGGTTCCCTATTGTTCTGCTGCACTTACATATTAAAAAAATGTTACCTAGTTGTGCATCATTAAAACAATAACTTGAATAAAAAACACGTTTTTCATGGCCAAAATCATTTATTTACATTTTTTTGTATTTTACATTGCAAGTTAGGATTATTTAAAAAAATTAGGCAACTATATTTTTCTGATTAAAAAAAACAAAACAAAAAAATACTTAGTCAATTTAGATATTAAAAAAAAAAATATTTTTTCTTTTACGACCTAACCCAGCATAGATAACCTCCTAAACAGGAATAAAAATGTACTTTTCTTTGTCTAATACATTTCAACACGCTTTTAATATATAAAAAAAATGAATCCCTTTTAAATAATTACATTTTTACATTTTAGCATGGGGGATCACTTTCTTATATTAATTTTACTTAAAATGAGACCACAATTATTGGCAACATGTAATAGTCAGCATTTTTTTTCAAGTTTGGTATCGGGAGTGGGATTAAAAAGGGGAAACGGGGTGAAGGTTGTGTTAGAAGTTCTAAACATTTTGAAAATACGTAGAAAAACTTGAGAACGTGTATGTGGGGGAATTTTAGTTTTTTTTAAAGATTTGCTTTGCAAAGGTCTTATCTTTAAATATTACTTAATCAGTTAATTAATATTTCCTGATATTTTAAGAGTGTTAATACACACACACCTACAAACTAAGGTGAGCCTGTTCAATGCACTCTCACCTCTTGTATTTTTTCTTTTCATTGTTTTTTTTCAATTTTTCAACAGTATCCACCCTCTTATATAAAGGATTATTCATTTAATCTAAGTGCAATGATGTAAAGCACTTTATTATCCAATATATTTCGTATTTTTTGTTTGCTGGTCGTAATATTTGTTTTCGTGGTCTCATGCATTCAATTTTTTGTTCGAGCGCGCGAATTTGCGTATTGTTTTCACTGCTCGCAACGTTTCTGTTCGTGCGCGCATGCATTAAATTTCTGCGCATTTGTACATTACTTCTGTATACTCACTTGCACATTTATACATGATATAATTCTGTATACTCTCCATTACATATGTAGTTATGATAAATACGTATGCAACGGATCATGAGTACTCTAGTAAAGTTTTAATTTATCCAAATTGTTATGAAATAATTGTAATACATAAAGAATTACACTATATGATATTTTTATTTATTATTTAATCGTCTAGATTTATTTATATATATATATATGTATATATATTAATTTTTAAATAACTGCAGACAGTAGTGTTTCATCCTCTCGGGAATCATCAGTTCATGGTATCACAATTACAGCCATGGAAATTCGTACCCACTCACGAAGCCATGTCTGACTCCATTAGCAAGTCATAAACCACAAGGCTAATTCTACCCGCAAGAAATTTCGTTGAAATTCAAACATTTATTTTGAAGTGTCGAGACGACCATCCACACTGATCTAATGATTATATCATTATGATCTCTGCATGCATGTCTAATGACCGACTTTTATTTGATGTTTTAAATGCTTTACAATAAAAACCGAGTTCTTAAAAGGGCTGACAGCATTATTACTAAAATAATTTCTTTATACCTATGGAGTTTCATCTTTCGAAAATGATCAGTGCAGGGTGTTACGATTACAGCCGTCCGGGAGATTCGAACCCGGTTGCAAAGCTATCATTAATTCCATTAACAAGTAGCAAATCACGATATATATATATATATATATATATATATATATATAATGATCAAAAAAAGAAGCAATTTCCTGTAATTTTCTTCTAATTATCTTCCATCAGTTTTTGTAATGAAGTGAAAACTGCTTAGAATATCTTCGTAATAACAAGCGTTTATATAAGATAATAGAATTTCGCACTTCATCTATGTTCGAAATCCTTTTATTCTGAATGCAGAAGATCGATCTCTTTTTTTTAAACCAGAAAACTGTTACATCGGTGAAGATAATACTCGATTGCAGTTAAGTGATCAGTAACGAATGTTAAATATTTTAACGCCGTATAGAAAATAAATGAAGTAAAACAATAGATAAAACTTTGGCTAGGCACATTTTTATCAGATCAAATGGAATCCAATTAATCATGGTTTTTCTCAAACAACGGATTTCTTTGTTGTTTCGCAAGGATATGTGCTTTTAAAACGATCTTTTTTATCGCCACTTTACTCAAGCTGTTGGATAGTTCTCATCGCTCTCGGTTTAACACATCCGACTTACGCGGAAACCGGTGTTTTGTTTGATTTTCTTATGAGAAAAGCTCGCGCACACTTGCTGGCGCTGCTAATATTTCGCTGGCTAGCTATCCTTTGGTTGCTTCTGGTGTTCTCACACGCGCATATACACATTCCGTTTAATACAAACAACATAAACGTTTCTTTACAATAATTTCATTTAAACCTGCCTGAGGTAATAAAGAAAATTAATTAACACAACAACACAACGTAAAATTAATTCCAAATAAAAAGGCATCAGTGTAGTATCTGTTCAACATTCCCATGTTATATTTTTTCCGTCAGAAATTCCTTTCCTTATTTAGTCTTTATTTTATTTTCATTAGTAAAATAAAAGAAATCCAACGTAATTTTCTTAACATTTAACGGCTACGTTTTAATATGATATAGGGCAAAACTCAGTTTACTGTCAAAATAGTGAGAACGTATGTTATTCTTATACATTACGAAATTTCATGGAAGCAATGTTAAATTGTCCTAACTTGGGGTTGCAATAATACAGTTTTAAATGTTAAGTTTTTTTTTTTACAAAGCAAGTTAAATCATTGCAAAAGCAAATGCAAGTTTGAATAGTCTTTGATATTTATAGCTACTGAGTCTGTAAATGCACAACCTTAAGCGGGTTATTTGTATTTTCGTAATAAAATTAGTTTGGTACTTTTTGACAGTCTTCATGACACTTATGTCATATTGTTAATTGTTACTCATCAGACTCTAGACGTCACATCATGTTACCTGCCATCTTCTCTACTCTTCCGATGAGAAGAATTAGTCTTCGAAATACATTGGTATAAAGAGTCTCCTCTACTCCCCAACTTAATGTAATTATAACTTTATTAAATAAATGAACCATTCAATATAAACCAATATATAATTTTCGAGACTTTATATTCAACTCTTATTTTTTAATATATATATATATATATGTGTGTGTGTGTGTGTGTGTGTGTGTGTGCATATATGCGTATATCTTCATGTATGTATATATATACCTGTATATGCATACGTGTACATATATATATAGTTATACATATCTATATATCTATATTTATCTATATATATATGCAGATATATATATATATATATATATATATATATACATATATAGATATATAGATCCATCTCTCTCTCTCTCTCTCTATATATATATATATATATATATATATATATATATGTGTATATATATGTTTTTACATTCCCCTTTTCCCAATGTATGCTCATACTTTCACTACACCGATGAAGACTGAAGGATCGGTCGATAATTATGTACATGTAAGAAAAATTTTGAAAAAAAGAACTGAAGGATCGGTGAAAATTATATACGTGTAAAAACAAAATTTTCATAATATTATTTTATATTCCTGCACGTCACCAATTGAAAACGAATAAAGAAAAGTTATTACCTTTTATACTTTTCGTATTCTTTTTCATACATTTCCATTCAAACACACACACACACACACATATGTATATATATATATTCTAGCAAGCTGCTTGGCGTTTCTCGGTCGTAGAAGAGGTTTAAATATGTTATTTAAATTCATGCAGATTTCTTTTTTTTATTATAAAACATTATTATAACATAATACACTGATTATTATATTGTACCCAATATATATATATTAATTATTTTAAAAGAATAAAAACTGAATTTTATACCATCAGCTTCATTGTACTTTAAACATTCAGCACGTAAGCCCGAATCGTTATATAGCGCTTCAGCATTTGTCAAACCGTTCCAGCTATCGCCAGATGGATTAACTAACATGTTTATATACCCTAATAAAGTATTCAGTCGCTTAAACTGGTAATGGTCAACGGTTTTGCTTCAATGTTGACAATCATCATCATCACAGGAGAAAATTGTAACTAGAAGGTTTACTAATGTCTAACTATCACATCTATAGAGTGTCAACTCTGTAGAATAATGATTCCGAGTGGATTTTGATGGAAAATTTTTACACACACACACTCAAGAATCAAGGTCACTTATATATATATATATATATATATATATATATATATATATATATATATATATATATAAGTATGCATATATAGATATATAGATAAAAAGATAAAACATTTCCGTGTCTAATAAGGTTTAAATCTCAGATTCTACGCAATTATGCAATATATAGAGACTGTGAATAAGTAGAATTTAGTGTAATATTTAAATTAAATCAAATATGTATTAAAGAACATAAAAATGGTAATAATTAGTGATGAACATCTGTTTTTTTTAATGTAAATTAGTAAACCTTCATGTAGTCGCTTGCATATCTGCAAGTGAGTATATTAAGAAGTTGCGTATTATTAATTTTGAATAAGTAGGCTTTTACTATTAATGTCAAACCGAGAGGCAATCTCAATATCATTTACACACACACACACACACACACACATATATATATATATATATATATGCGTATGTGTGTGTGTTTATACAGGGCTAAAGAAAGAGGGAGTTCTCTAGAAAATGCTTAGATTAATCTAACGATCTAGAACATCAATCACCACAGACGCAATCCTATTTCTGTAAGAAATCCAAATATTCCCAAAGATTGATTATTGATACCACATCTGTAGAACAACTACTATAAAATCATTCTTGTCGTGGAGTGTACAAGACCGGCTTAAAAATCTAGGTGACTTGTGTTTTTATCGTGGTTAATATCTGTTCTGCAGAAGAGACGCTAATTTATCATATATGTACGTTCAGGACAGATGCCCCCTGGATTTGTAATCGTTGTTATCTCTCTTTAAGCTGTTCGTCTGTTTAACACAATATTGCGAATCTGATTTCAAATTGACTATAGCGTTCCTGTTTTCAAGTACTATATAAAAACGTTCCTTTTTCCCGCTATCATAAATAAGCAAATCCTATCATTTTTCACCCATTAACCTTATACTTAAATACATTTTTAGCATTGATACGTTGTAACTCTCTTCTGAAAAATATGCTATAATTGTAATATTTAGTAGCATAATTTATTTATGTGTTTAATCGCTGACTTAAACTCTATCCGATTGCGCAAATGTGTTTTATATTGCCCCACTGTTTACTGGAATGTTTAAAATTAAATTAGCTATGTATTACTTAAACCCTAAATCAACTTTCATTTATTTATAGAATTAGTAACTTTTGATATGCACATTGCCCTGCGTTTTTTTAATTTTACACTGGTATTACATAAGCTTTTTATTATGGAATAATATAGTAAACTTTCCATGTTCTGGCAATATGTATCCGATGTGACACTTTTGAAAGTCCTGCAGCTAGCATATATTTCATAAATGTCTTCAGCAAACGATATAAAGCTACGTAGATCCGGTATGGAACAAAGAAAACATGAGTAGTTATGTAGAATCGATATTGAAATGTTTTTCAAAGACTCTATCTTATCTCACTTAATATGAATCGAACATGTACTCTATTATTTCCTGAAGTTTTCCTTAAGGCAGAGCAGCTAGTTGAATTATAGAAGCGTCAAAGAGACCTTAAGTTGTAGTGAATATTACAATTTACAATAAACTGACATGAAAACGAATCGTTTTCAATGTGTTTTATTTATAGTTCCACTAATAATTCAAATCACTAGGAAATGGATTCATTCTTTTCGCAGACTCTTATCCTCATCTTCGTATTTGTTTGTGTTTCACTAAGTTTTGTCCACCTAATCTTGTGGCCTTCTAGAGTAAGATTGAATCCGCTATCTTCATTCAATGCTAACATAGAACCATAGAGACAAAGCGTTTGTATCCACTAGCGCATTTGATAGAGACATCGACTCGCTACGATTCTAAATGAACGTTGTCTGAAGATAGCGGTTTCAATCCTAGCCAAGCAAGCCAGAGGATTATTTCGCTGAAATATGGTAAGCCAACACCTATTGAAGGCAGTCATTACTAGGGGCAATTATAATCTACAGCTTTCATATCTCGACGCAGTTTATTACCTAAAGAAGGTCAGAGAGGATGAGTTGATCGAAACGTAGTAAAACTACAGCAATGAAGATAGAAATAACTGTCCGAATAAAAAATGGATCCCGAATTGTAAAGCCTCACATTAAAAGAATTTAAAAAAATGAAATATCATTACCCTATGGACTGATTGTTTTAAAACAATAAAACCAGGTTTTAGAAAAGATCAAATTTTAATATATCATATTTCACGTGTATTATGCAAAGTAACATATTAAGAGTAGTCTCTTTAAAATAGTTTAAAAATCATCTTGATGCACATTAAACTTTAATAATACATGCACACATTTGAAAGGGGCACAGCAGAAAGTGCTGACTGATACACACTATGTATGCATATCTTGCTCGCAATCTTCTGCGTTTCTTTCCTTTTTTTTCTAATTCTTTTTCAATTATATACTTGTCAGCTTAAAGAATATGAAGCCAGAAATAATGCTATTTAAATGGTGTGCATTAACGTAATGTGTTTTTTTTCTGAGGCAGGATGAGGATTTAGCGCCACCATGAATGTTTTAATAAGAATTTGTCACATTTTAAAAATAATATTTAATGAATAAAAAATATTTTCAGCAGTTCTGTCTGTACCAATTGATGAAAAACATCTAACACACACACACACACGCTCACGCACGCACACACACATATACATATATATTAAAGTGATACCATTCTATTGGTTCGGTGATTAAGGATTGTAAATCAAATCATGTGGGAGGCATAATTTATTTCATATGAAAACTTCTGTACCACTGCAAAAGCTTTCTATTATTTGTTTATTTACAAATGCATTTGTAAGCCCGTATCTTCTATTTATGGAGATGTATAAAATCCCCAATTAATTGCCGATAGAATTTTATTTCTTGGAACGATATTGTTTTCTGTATAAAAGCAGGCTTTTTATGATTATAATAGTAAGTTATAATCGAAAAATCAAATGAATAACTGAACAAGATAATGTTTCGTTTGATTTATTTTACGGCAACTATTTCAAATATGTATAGTGCAATCAAATCCATTTATTAGCTATTTAGAAGCATCATTCGGACACTTGTATATATTAACGAGATTTTTACTGCCATTATCTTTCGCCTTCGAAGTGGCCAATTAATTTTAGGAAGACAGTGAATCACTGAGTGGTTTACAAGCATCAATAAAATGTGTTTAATATTTACATTTTTAAGGAACTGAATAGGTTCAATATATTGCGAGGCACATAAAGAAGAATAACAAATAATTGTAATGTTCTGAAAGCTTCTTTGTTTAGTTAAATTAATGTATATTTGAAAAAACATGTGATAATAATTGCTGATTATTCTCAAATGAAACAATGTTTTATTTAAGTAAAATATTACAGTTGTTTCTTCGTTTGAAAACATTGTTATGAAGAATATCCTTTTTTACTGTCTTACACTTAAGCGATTCCTCCGTAGTTCTCTTATGAATGCTGCAGAAAAAAATGTAACCATATGCAAAACAATTCTTGCAATGTTTCACAACTGAAATGCGTAATTGATTTTTCGCAAGAAGATTGAATATCTTCAGTCGAACTTAAACTATTTAATCAAGAACATCTGCATCGACCAAAAGCGTATTGCTAATGTATCTTTTAGTTATGCAATTTATTTACGTATTTTTATGCTGCGTTCATGTGCTTTCATTCTATTGCCTATGTGCTACATAATTCTAATCGTTTTGATGGTTCACTGTTTGATTTACTTAATAGATCTTATTAAAATGAGTACGTCCTATTTATTATGTGTTATCTTCAGCTGCAAAATGACGTTTTCTCCAAGAAAGAGTATTTGTTAAATTAACGTATCAGCTGTTATAATAATGTTGTCTTTTTTACGTATTATGTTTTTTTCATTTGATGTAAATTGAAAATCCGTTTGAGAATTGTGTTAATCTTATTCCCAGCTTAAAAATGCAGTTTGGAACCTTAATAAAATAGAATTTCGAATAAATTTAAACTATTCAACCGTAACAATAAACCATATCAGAGGAGAATGTATATCGTGATGAGAAGAGGGCATCAGTAGGTTACAATTCTCTTTTTGTATTAATTTACTTTTGTCAAACGTTGTGTATGTAAAAGAAATCATGTTATAATAAACTAATAATAAAATAATACACTATACAAGTGTGAATTAATGTAATCTTCCATTGTCGTTTGTATATAAATTATGTATTAAACATCTTTATAGAAAATCTGTATAATATTCATATTATGCTGATTTCACTCCGTACGTTACACTTGGAACAAGGAAAAGTTCAGTTGTTGAAGGCACAACTGCTTAAGAAAAATTCAGATTTTTTTGTGTGACTTTCAACGATCAATCTTGCAACCCAACTGATTTATACTCAATTCTATAATTGTGTAAGAAATTGATCGTAATGTTTTTTATTCTGTGCACCGAAGGAAGAAATCACCACAATGTTACAGGCAAATATTCGAAAGAAACATGGCAAAAATCATATTATCTGTCAAAAAGTTCTGAGTTGCAGGAATATATTAAAATGTTCGTTTACAATATGATTGTTATTTATGTTGTCCTACAAAGCACAATATTATATTCTATGTATTTATTAATAATAATTTAATTACGAACATTTGAAGCTGATCCTCGCCAAATCACACGAGAAGTTGTTGTTGAACTCGAGTTCGCTCACTCAGCTGTCGTTCATTATTTTTAAAAATAGGGAAGTTGGATGAATAGTGTCCGCATAAAATGAAAGATAAGCAAAAGATTATCATTTTGAGGTGTCTTGTACGCTCCGTCTACGCAACAAAAAACGATCAATTTCTAGAGCAGATTTGTACGTGCGATGAAAAGTGGATTCTTTATAACAATTGGCGAGGTTCGGCACAGTGGTTGGATACTGGAGAAGATCCACAACACTTTGTGAAACCGAAATTGCACCGCAAAAGCTAATGGTAACTCTTTGGTTGTCTTTGGCCGGTCTCATCCATCACAGCTTCTTAAATCCGGACAAAAAGATTACGCCGAAAAAGTACCGCCGACAAATCGACTAAATACGACAGCAGATCCAACGTATGTGTTCGAGATTGTTCAAAACGAAGAGACCAGTTCTCCTCTATGACAACGCTCTCTCGCATATTGTCCAACTAACCCTGCAGAAGCTGAACGAATCTGGCTTGAACGAAAAAGGTGTGATGCTCTAGAGAAAAGAAGCCGGCAGTAGTCTTAACTATGACACAGAGAGTTGGAAATGCGGCACTTATGAACGAGTGCTTTTGTCAAAAGCTGGCTACGTCAACCACCTCAAGTTGCACAAAACTCCTGTTCAGGTCAACTTTCCACCTATTAGTCCGAACCAAACGTTCTGTTTAACATGAAGCAAAGTTTGCAAGTCTACTTCTGGTATTATAAGACATTTGACTGTTCATAGGAATACCGTTCAACCTCTACAGGAGGTCAACTCGATGGAAATTGCTCACATCTGCTTCAAGATGTGCAAATCTGCAGCGGGAGTGAAGAGTCATCTGAGATGGCATGGACGACAAGATTGGGAGAACACAATGTAACGGCTATCATCTGGGAAGATGCAGCAATCATCATAATATATATATATATATATATATATATATATATATATATATTAGGTTGCCATTTTTAATTTGGATTTTAAATTGCTTATTTTCACATAAGTTTTCCTTATAATATTTTTACTTCATATATTATTGAAAAAGCCGTTTCGCTTTATCTAATCACTAACATTTCAATCGTTTTAAAACAATTATATCTTCCTTAGAGACTGTTAAATACCAGATGGTATAAAGCAAATTCGCACAATTTTTCTATTTAAATTAGAGCTAGGCCGAAAAGCTGTTTAAGCAGCTCGAGATATTACGGAGGCTTCTGCAACAGGAACCACTACTGAACGCACAGAACAATGGTGGTTTAAGCAGTTTTGTGGCGGCAAACAGAAAATTTAAGATGATGAGCGTAGTAGTCGACCATCGGATGTTAACAACTATCAAGTAAAAGTTTTAGCCGAAGCTTATCTACGCACAACTGTTCAAGTAGTTGCTTCTGAATAAGACGTAACGAAAACGACGATGTCAGACAATTTTACAGAAATTAGAAAACCTAAAACTTTGATAAATTGCTGTTTTACCAATTAAATATCAACCAAAAGGAACATGAACGACCCGTTTCTCGAACGCGACATGACTTGCGATGAAAATTGGGTTCTTTACGACACCCGGCGACGCTCATCTCAGTGGTAAGACGCAGAGGAAGCTCCAACGATATGCCCTGAAGGCAGAGTCACACCAAAAGAAGGTCATGTTAAATATTTGGTCGACTGCGATCCGTCTCATGCGTTACAATTTATTGATTTCTGGCGAATCCGTTACAACTTACTTACTTGTACTTGTTTCGGCCACCATTGTTGATCGGTTGAACCGTATCCACCCATTGCGTTAGTCACATCTCGAATGGAGACCGACCCCGTCAAACGATCCGATGCCGCAGCAGCCATGAACGTGAGCTATTCGCGGTTCTATGGACTTGGACTGTAGACTTAAGGACTCAGAATCAACTTGGAGTCTTGTTTAAGCCATTAGCTGTCCACCGCGACGCTTCAGAAAATTCTAACCCCTCCTCATAGTGGTATGTTGGAGTAAACGAGCAGTGTCAAAGTTATACTGCCGGGAACTACGGTTCTTGGCACGACCTCCCAAGTCGGATTGGCTTGACACCCAGCGATATCTGAATCGCATACTTCGCTAACGGGATTCTGGTGAAAATCCGGTGTGGAGTCTGCTCAATCAACTGGCGGTTATATCGGTCGTTATGTCCTTGCATCTACGGAGAATCTGCGGCAAACATGATAAAAACTAATTATCCTTCAACAAGGATATACATGCGTGTTTGGGTACCGCTTTTGAACTTCACATTCCTTCGAAATCTTCATCTATGAATTTGCCAATTGTCCATAAAATGTATTACTACATGAAAAGTACTGAACATACATGGGTAAAATGTATCAGAGTCCTCGACAAAAACTCCCAGCATCAGTCAACAGAAAACAGCTTTATTCTCCTCCATGATAATGTCCAAGCGCACGTTGTAAAACCCATACTGCAGAAGTTTAATGAATTGGGCTACACAATTGTTCCTCATCCGCCATACACTCCAGACCTCTGACCTAAAGACTACAAATTTTTCAAGCATCTCAGAAATTTCTGCGTGAGAAATACTTTAAAAAAATGTAGCGATATCGAAAAAGGCTTCAGCGACGTCATCTCTACCAGAACGCAAGATATTAACGTTACTTACATAATAATATTTGTTTTGTAGTGGCTAAAGTGTGTTGATTCAGATGGTACTTAATTGTTTGAGCTGAAATATTTAATCTGAATTTAAAAATATTAAATAGCAGGAACTTTATATATATATATATATATATATATATATATATATATATATATATATATATATATATATATAGTCACTTTTATATAATAAGTTCCGAAATTTATAGGTTTTGAAATTTCACACAAAGGTAATTTATGTGTTTGGCAGTGTTCTTAGATACATTTTCTACAGAAAATCCACGGATAATTATCGGAAATCGTAAAAATCGATCATTTAATTTTACAGAAGATATTTTAGGCTTTACCGACAAGGGAGATAACAAAATCTCAACAAATAATGCCTTCTACAAAAAACAAAACAAAAAACAAACATAATTATTGATATCTGAAAATATAGACTAGCAGTAGAACATTAGACTACAGCTCGAATGATTTCCTATTAAACACCAGGTCTACCAAACCATTTCATTTTAATTTTTTCTTATTAATTAATTCAATTTAATGATAAAAAGAAAATACATTTAAACTCGCTGAAAATAATTTCTTTGTTGGCATATAAAAAAAATAAACCCGAATAAAAACCGTATTTTCCAACGTCATCAGCTGACGTGATATAATAAACAGAGACGAAAGTTTGTGGACTACATTTTCATTATTATTATTTTATTTTTATTTATTTTGCGAATTATCACAGGCAAATTATTTCTCGTAAGATCTCATATTTAATATCATGTCAGAGCGTACACCAGGCGACTAGCTAGTATATATATATATATATATATATATATATATATATATATATATATATATATATATATATATATGTGTGTGTGTGTATACATGTGTGTATATATATATATAAATGGCTACTTCAGTCTTTAATAGACTATGGATATCGACGAAAGGGTGACTGCACGTGAAATTTTTGAAGCAGCAGGTACGCCATCTTCAGCCGCACATCTCTTTGTTATATACCAGTGTCAACTGAAGTGTGTGTGCAAAACGACTGGAAAGAAATGCTGACATAAACGGAGCGAACACACAGTGCCTAGAATTCCCAAACGATCATTCATCTGGTTACTAACCAGGCTCAACATTACTTAACTTCGGTGATCTGACGCCAAATGGCGTAGCAACGCGATTATGCCGTACATATATAACATTTTGTGTGTGTGTGTGTGTGTGTGTGTGTGTGAGTTCCTTCCTCAGATTTCAAAACTGCTGCATCTACCTTTGCGACACACAGAGTTGATTTATATTCCTGGCAGTGTTTCAGCGTATTGTAAAACAAAACAACAATCAGAATTGCAATACGTTAATGTCCACGATAATATTACAATTCTAGCATCTGTAGTGATAGTTACGTTTCCACTTTAAAATATACTCATTTGTTGAAGTATTTCATCACCACTCCAATGTCTACACGTATTTAATTGTATCCTCAACATGTATTTAATATGATTCGATTGCACAAGAGTTTGGGAGGAACCGAAAAGATTCCTGGATTATATCGACCCGTCCTTACTATAAATAAATGCTAATCGAACATATTAACACAAAGGTCAGTTTTATGCAGCATGTAATGTCCAAACTGTCCGCACTCGTGTTATCTCGCTCGAACGATTTTGATATTTCGAGTTTCCCTTATCATTAATTTATATATGACATTAATTTTAATGTTATGGACCTTTCCAAGTTTGTGAAGAGTTCCATAAGGTGATACGAAATACCTGCACAATAAAACAGCCTGTAAGAAACGCGGACAAGAAATAGCCTAAAACAAGAGATATAAACCAGAGATGTTATTCTGGATGATTGATTATATATATATATATATATATATATATATATATATATATATATATATATATATATATTTATATACAATCTGTATTATATATGTATATATAGATCCTATAAATATTATATATATATATATGTCCAATATATATTATATATATATATATCCAATATATATTATATATGTATATATATCCTATAAATATTATATATATATGTGTGTCCAATTAATATTATCAGAATTTCACAGATGCAAAACCGAGTGCTTCATGCTCACACAATTATCAGTGTAAGAAAATGATAATTGTTGCTAGTTAAGTCCAATCCAATCACAAACATCTCCTGCTAATGTAGCCGTATATTAAGTTTTTGGGTGAATGAGTTATTTCCCCATTTGCTATTATATGTGGTTTACAGTCAACTTTCATTATCTTACGTGCTAACTGTTAATACTCGAGTCAGGTGAAATTTAATTATTACAGTTTATACATATGTGTATGAAAAAAATCCAGAGGATTTAAGATTAAATTCGTAATAGTTTAATCCATTCTCCAAAAAATTCTCTGATTGATTAAATAATTTAAATTTTATTTACAAATTGTAGACTATTACTTTTTCTTTAGAAATAAGTCCGAAATAACGCTTACCCATAGGTCAATAACATCTGCCTAGTACAATAAATATAATTAATTGTATTTCGTTTAATTACGTGATTAAAAGAAAAACAATATCACTCAATATCTGTATTGTTTCTAACACCTATAACATTATTTTCTCATATAGATATATATATATTTATCTAAAACCATTGGCGTTGGTGGAGGGGAGACTAAAACTTCCTGGTATCATGACAAATAACATGAAATAACAACAAAAGGAAACTTGATTCCAAATATTTCTAATATATTAGATCTTCTCTCTTTTAAAAATAGGGTACGATTATGAATAACTATAGTATCATACAATTTTTATACAATATGAAATTTACTTTATGTATAAAACCAAAAAGGAATATATAAAATAAATGAAAAAAGATTGAATCAACCCCCCCCGGTTATTTTCGATCATTTGAAACCATAGGAACAATTTAAGTCTCATCTGCATTGACGCCTAAATTTTTAGGAAAATGTAAGATATTGAACTTGAAAATGGCGTAATGTAAACATATTATATGGTATTTAGAGGTTCTTTTCCAATTTCCGGATTTGAATCATGTCAAAACGCACTTTATTTCATTTTGATGGGTTGATTCTTGCTATTTATTCTAATGAGTTAGGCAAAATAGATTCACTGATTGATATAATAATTAAGTGATTGATTTTGTGCTAGCAAACATATACTGCCAACAATTGTTAATGTCAACTGAATTAGAGGAATAAATTGTAAGATGATCAACATCATGAACTTTGTATATAGGCTTTTGTCATTCATTCCCTATATTGCTGTGTAATTACATTGAGCTTCTAAATAAATATTTATTGTAAGGAAATAAAGTATATTTACAAAGATATATATATATATATATATATATATATATATATATAATTATTTTTTTATATGATAATTAATTAACTACAGACACTAGTGTTTCATCATTTCGGGAATCTTCAGTGCAGGGTGTCACAATTAATACCAGTCGAACGATTCGAACCCCCGCAACACGAGACATCTCTAGCTCGATTAACGAAGACCTAATCAATTCGACTACCATTAACCGCGTGAAATAACGTTGAATTTAAACATTTTAATTTTAAATGTTAATTTACGTCAGCTAGACAGTGATCTAATCGTTATACGATGATCTATGTATAAGAGTTAAATTGACCGACTTTAATTCAACTGAAAGTGCTCAACCATAAGAAACGAATCTTTAAAGGGGATGTTATAATTATTATTTTTTAATATAATAATTAAATACCTACAGACACTAGTGTTTCATCCTTTCGGGAATCTTCAGTGCAAGGTGTCACGATTAATACCAGTCGAACGATTCGAACCCCCGCAACACGAGACATCTCTGGCTCGATTAGCGAAGACCTAATTAATTCGGCTACCATTAACCGCGGGAAATGACGTTGAATTTAAACATTTTAATTTTAAATGTTCATTTACGTCAGTCAGACAGTGATCTTATCCTTATACGATGATCTATGCATGAGAGTTAAATTTACCGACTTTAATTAAACTGAAAGTGCTTAACGATAAGAAACGAAGGAAGACGTTCGTCATATATATATATAAATATATATATATATATATATATATTCTATTATTCTGTCAGATTTTAAATTTAACTCATCAGAAAGAAAAAATATCTTTAAAATAACAGAATATTTTCAATACGAAATAAAGTTGTAATTATTTTTCAGTTTGCTACGCCATGTTTGAATTTATATATAGAGTCAACGACATTAAAGTCACGTATTAATTATTTGTGTCCTCAGACACGTTAGCAACCGTTTATATATATATATATATATATATATATATATATATATATATATATATATAGTGGAGATGGGAATTAATAAAAACTGAAGAATGTGAGCAATACTGTTGTAGAGCAAATATGCGATTTATTTTTTATTACCGTATCTTTCTGTTAAGTTACATCATTGTTTCGGCTACACGGCCGTTTTTTTGGCGTCTGTAGCATCCTCAGAATTTTACAGAAATGTTCGCTATTTTGGGATGAAAGAGTGGAAGAGTGAATGAGGTCAGGGGGGTTTGTGAGGAGGGCGGAAGAGGAAGAGAGGAAGGGAACAAGGAGGGAAGGTGGGGGCCGTTTGGTATGTCGATAATGTTTTAGTTTTGGGGTTTAAGGAACTTGTGGGGGAGGGTCTGGGAAGTTCATTTCTGGCGTGGCTGGGGGCATTTAATTACATTAATACATGAGGGGAAGGGTATATGTGGGGGTGGGAGGAGGAGGTTTACTTTAAAATTCGAGTCTTAGTGTTAAAGTTTTTAGCGTCTCGTTGGTGAGGTGATTACCTGGTAAGAATAATCAATAGATATTGACTATATAATAATAAATGATAAATTTGCATGAATTTAAATATCATATTTAAGTTTTTTATTTGAATTTAGAACAAGTAGAAGACTTTTTATTCAGCAAAAAAAAAAAAAAAAAAAGAAGCGCCCTGATCTGCTTTTTTATCGGATGAGGCTTTGC
The DNA here is from genome assembly GCF_053919585.1 of Euprymna scolopes. Taxonomy (NCBI): domain Eukaryota; kingdom Metazoa; phylum Mollusca; class Cephalopoda; order Sepiida; family Sepiolidae; genus Euprymna; species Euprymna scolopes. Next base: position 63,791,316 of record NC_136486.1, on the reverse strand, counting down.
TTGTTGTCACGTCCTCTGAAGAAGAAAGAGAAACAATCGATATAATTGCCATTGTATCTAAAGTGTTTTAGTAACAATAAGTATTAAAAAAACAGACGTTATATTCCAGCCTAATCCAACGCCTTCGCAACAAGGAGGGGTGTATATTCCAAACTATGCCCATGAGGAACTTCTTCAAAAATGTTAAGTGTTGCAGATTTTTTGAAGCATTTAATTTTTTTTTCTTATCTGGAAAGCAAAGTGAATGCTCCCTCGCCTGATGGTGATATAAAAATAAGGTTTAAAAAGCAGCAGACGCCTTTTGCAAACAGCGATTTATGGTATGGAATTTTCTAAAACTTACATTTCTGTTTATCGTGCGGTGATTATTTCGACAATGCTGTATAGATCGTCTTGATTGTCATAGATGCTAGTCTCGTCTGCATAAAAATCTACGAATGATGTAATTATGTGATTTATTGATGAGGATCTCGAAAAAGTTTCACGCAGAATATAACCCTGAGGAACCCAGGCTTAAATACTGTCAGCTCCTGATTTCTGGTCATCAACCACTACTCTTATAAAGACATGATTATCAAAACAAGTCAATATATGTAAGGCGGTGACAGCAACTGAATCTGATTAACCTGTAAGCTTTGAGTCATGCGGTTTCGTTTTTGGATGGGTGAATGGCCTTGTCATACGCATGCGATACAAACACTGATACTGATAGCATAGTATAACACGTGAGATTTATAGCTCTCTTGCGTCGAACCCGACGAGAGAGTTCATATATATATATATATATATATATATATATATATATATATATATATATATATATATATATTTATTTATTTATTTATTAATGTATATATATACAAATAATAAATTGATAGTGACAAAGGATCATATGAGAGAAAGGTAATGTTTAAACGATTATCGTCTTGCATATGTAAACAAAACAAATCTTATTGTTGCCTCTCCAATGTATTAGAAACCAGATGAAATACGGAAAAATAATTTTAAATACGAACAGAACCTACTATGGCGGAAAAACACGAACTAAATAAATCAAAATGAAATCAATTTTTTTATATAGTATACATCTTATTCAAAATCTAACTAAGCAAAGAGTTATAAATATGGGTAGTTCATATTTACTTGCAAAATTTCATGAAATAAAGTGAACATTGTAATAATGCGTTTTTGTTTTTGTTCATAAAATAAGCAATTTCTCTTGTATCATAAGGGTATCACATTTCGGAATATTCTAGCTGATGGTTGGTTTTTCGTATTATTTCGATTCTTCGGAATTCTGTTCGAGTTTGGAGTGTCATTTTTAACACGGTTTTGGAAACCTCCAACATTTTATATGCATCTTGCCGAACTTTACAATCCTACCAAATCAGTAATATACGCCGAATTCAAGGCCAAATATTAATATCAATATTATTTTCTCTATATATCTTAGTCCATAACTATATGTTATAATTAGTTAATATCCTACAAGCAAGCTTAGTTATTTTAATTTCTGAGTTGCTTACATCAATCTCAAACCATAGCCACATTATAATACTTATACAACGAAGAGTGAAATATAAATGGGTGATATCGATATCAAGCATAATAAGGTTGATATTGTTAGTTATCCCCAAAGTTTAACATTAAAAAATGGCCCCGGTTGTTGGTTCTCATATGTTTTTTGTAAGTCATTGATATTTAATGCTTGCTTGTATTATTCATCTAATAACCGTTTACTGCATATCGCTATATCTTACACATATGGGGATATTAATCTTATAGAGGGATTATTATTAAAGTAAATGTTATGGTCTTGCAATGTGAGTTTAGCACTTTTGGAAGAATACATTTCTATGTTTTTAATTATATTTCAGTTGGAGTATATCTCTACATCGGTCGAATTTATATACGCGAGGTCTCTATTGTTAGCGATTCTACAGTTTTTATTCATTTCTATTAGCACTAATTCATAAGTTTTATTAATATTTTTCAAATCAGTGTTCTTGTATTAAACATATTTTTCAAATATGTTAATGATTTTTCCATATAAAAAAATCCAATTCAGTACACCCAGTTACCAGGATAGGATGCCTGTTTTTACCAGTTTTATTTTGAAATCCCGAAAAGAAGACACCCCGCGTAGATTAATTAAGATGTTAGTATTCAGGAGGTTTCATTGTTTAGCATCTATTTTAGTGTACTTGAATAATAATTTCCAATTAATCTTTATTTTTCCTGATATAGTGGATTGCATGTATCCGTTCTATTACATCGGTTTTATCGCCCAGAATGACTATATTCTCATGAGCGGAAACACTTTCTTCTTTTTAAAGCATTATACGGAATCGGAAATAAAAAAAAATAAATCAACCTGAGGAGAAATATATTCTTCCGATTTTAAATATATATATATATATATATATATATATATATATATATATATATATATATATGTATATAGTAATAATTCCAAATTGGTACAATTAACCAAATTCTAGGCAAAAATAAGTTTTACTTTTAGAGCCTATATATTAGTACTTCTGAAACCAGAACATGTATTCATTATACACCCATATTTTTATTCTGGTGGAAATGCAGTAACTTTACAAGTATTTGTTTGAATATCCCTAATTTTCCAAACAATGTTATTTGAACCTATAAAACCACTAGCTTAATTTCTATGTATAGATGACACATTTTTCCTATTTAATAATGAAACAGAGGCAAACAATTTTTCACTTTACAAAACAAAGTGCATCCCGTATTAAAGTGTTCTTACGAGCGAGAAAGGAATTCTATTTTAGCCTTCTCTGAAAACTCCATGAAGTTATTTGACATAAATTTACCGTAAACAAACTTTTACGTGTCTGTATACAAGTTGTTATTCATTTTGCTCTTACAGACGAAAGTATAATTTAATTTGGTCCTGAACACATCGTGCTCTCATGATTTGTTCACAATCTAAATTGGATGAGGAACTAAAAACGATCACCAATACGTTGCCCAATAATGGGTATCCTCTAGATGTGATTTACTCTGTCATACAAAGGGGCGGGGACAATTTTTCTCAAATAAAATCGAAGATAGCGACTAACATTCATTTACCTTGGTTAGGAACAATAAGTGAAAAATTCGCCGAACAGATTAACTCAGCTGCTGAGCATTGCCATTTTGCCTCTAATGCACATGTGATGTTTTCGACAAAACCGTTATTGCCATCCCTCATCATATGAATAATGTCATTTATTAATTCAAATGTAGTTGCAGTGAAAACTACCTTGTCAGAACCATCCTTATGTTAGATGGTCGCATCCAACAACATGTACCCAACCAAATCAGAAATGGCATCTGTCAACAAACGGACATTTTCAGTAATACGTATGGTTATTCTATTCATATTTTCTTAAAACTCGCGATATGCAATGGATTTAAGCAGTAATTTTCCTTCTATTCTTTATCACGCTCATCTATTATTTAATCTGGATGTGTTCAAGACTATTCGCGTTCGTTTAAAGAGAATTTCGCTCTGTAAGCAAAGAGATTGCCTTTTGGGCCTGGACGTGATTAGTCTAAGGCATTTCCTCTCCACTGTATAATTATTATAACGATAGATTTAATGTAATCGTTCCCCGACATTTTCCTTTCCGATAGTTTGATTTTATTTTATTCGTTCCCCATTAACATTTTTTTCCCTATACCAAAACAACTCGATTCGGATTTGCAACGTGAGGACGAACTCCGATTGGCTGGCTCTACCACTTTATTTATTTATTTATTTTTTAACCTCTATTGAATGTTTTCTCTGCGTCCTTCTCTTTACCATGGACACAAAAAACAGTCTTAATATTTTAACTGATATAATAACAATTTGTTATCCGCCAAACAATATATATATATATATATATATATATATATAGGTTTTATTTTTTTATTACCGTGATTTTCTGTTCAGTTACATTTTTTTCTGTTCAGTTACCAGAACGGTAATAAAAAATAAAACGCATATTTTCTCTACAACAGTATTGGGCACTTTCTTTAGGTTTTTATTAATTACCATTTCTACTAAATATATATATATATATATATATATATATATATATATTGTTTTTATATTATAGATATATATAATCGGAAAATAAAACCACGACGAGATTTGCAATAGGTCATTGTTGCCAATTATTTTATCCTTCATTTCGATGGTTAGGGTTCGCGTTGCACTCATTTAATTAATACTCATTTACTGTATGGAAAATTGAAATTTTTGATGTATACACGCAATTGCTTTCGCCCTTAGCTTATTCTACACACGTATTTAATATGATTTGGCTTTGAATGAATTTCCGAGAAATGGGAAGTATTCATGAGTTATTTCAGCTCATGTTAACTATAAATAACTACTAATCAATCCAGTTCTCACGAAAGTCGCTTTTACGCAGCATGTAATGTTCAAACTGTCCACGAACCTGTTATCTTGCAAGAACGCGCTTGAAATTTCCAATATCCGTTATTACTTATCCATATATTACGTTTAAATTAAGGTTATCGACTTTTTTTGTAAGTGAACATCCCTATAAGAAATACATCCACAATAAAACGCCCCTTACGAAACGAGATGAAGTAATATAGACTATATCTAGGAATATAAGCGGAGGCACTATGGCGCCAAAAAGAAAGTTTGATCTTGTCATTTTTTCAAAAACCACAAATTTAAACTAGATTTAATGTAACTGTTTAATTAATCTAATTTGATTTATCCCTTATTTCTCTATAATTGTATATGTTTATACAACACTTTATTTGGCTATACGTCGAGAACATAACCAATCAAACCAGCGTGATCGCTGCCATCCATCTGGTATTCGCCGAGCTCCCGCCAGCGCTTGTGTAAAAGGCATGCTTCATGTTCAGGACTCGCATCGAGGCGGTAATTAGGGCTGAAGGCGGCTACATTGAATAGATATCTTCTGCACTACATAATCAAGTTAAATGAATTGATGTTTGCATAAACATTTTAAATAAATGTGTAGTGTTATTTTATCATTTCACCATGTATATTAACCAGCATGTGTCGCGCCTTGGTGTATATATATATTCATTGCTTAGACATTAAAAAATATCTGTTAAAAATGTATTACGTTTATTAAAACTAACACAATCATACTTTTTTCGTTAATCTAAAATATAGTGAAACAACTTAAATTTCTATTTTCAGACATAAATATAAAGCAATGTATAGCGTAAAACCATTAGTAACGTAGATCATATAATTAAAATACAATTTCATTAATGTAATATACGAAATAGTAATTGTGGAAGTTTGTACTTCTTTTAAATACGTAGTATATAGATATATAGAGAGAAAGTTGATTCACATTTACGTGAATAGAATCAGATATTTGTAAAATACAAAAGAGTTGATCCACGTAAATGGGAATCAACTCTTTTGTATTTTATAAATGCTCGTTTTTATATGAAAATTAAATTGAAATATATATATATACATATATATATATAGTCAATCCAATGTTTCTCAGCTCATCAGTGCGGCTAGGCAAGCAACTACCTCAAGCCAGGATCGAAACCCGACCGCCCAAACGACAGCCGGAGCTTCTAACCGTTGCGCTATATGACTGCCGGTGTGTGGACAGTAAATTAACAATGTTTTGGCATTGTCCAACTTACCAAAGCTCAATTTGTTTATACAAAGAGCATCGCTCCATACGCTAATGGTAATGTGCATATCACTTCGCAAATGCTGAGCCTGTGTGTGTGCGTGCGTGTGTGTGTGTGTGTGTATTGTACAAACAGTAGCGTTTGAATATATGGTTAAGTGGTAGTTTTAGTCATTTCGAACTGCTTTAAAGCTTCATCGTTCACTCATTTTTCGACCAAATTTCAAACAATTTTTATAGTTTATAGATCACTTTCTCAGCTTTGTTTTGAATTTTTCTCAATTTTCGTTCAGTAAAACAAAAGTTATGATGGATTTACTGGTGTTCCCAATCGTAAAAAAAACGTAAGGAGGTGAACGATATTTTTATAACTGTTTTCCATAGCAACTACGTTGCTTCAGCGACTACTGCGAAAGGAGAAGTAACAAGTGAAACAGACAAAATGAAAGAATGAAAGGGAGAAAATTGCTGGAATTTTATTGAAAGCAGACGAGTGCCGTACATTGTTGTTACATAAGTGTATGTTATGTTTATGGGAGTAAAAAATAAGACTGAAATTAAAAATAAAAGACAGTGAATTTATTGGAAGACACATGAAGACCTCATATTTGCTGTTCAAACCGTTTTTTCAATAGGATATAATCGATTGCTTTTAAATTTGCTCTGACAATGTTTACCCTTGTTTAATTTTTCTATAATAGGGAAATTGTAAAGAGCTCAAGTGATTATAGAGTTGAAATACAATCCATTGACATTTTGAAACATACAATATCCTGTAACGTTCGATCAGTAGCTTCAAAGACAATATTATGAGTCATTGAGTCTCCGTCACCAATACTTGCTTTCGTGTCTCGTATTATTTAGCGTTACAAGCTATTCAAGTAAGAGAACATGTAAACACAGGTATTATATTAAACTCCTGTTACAACGTATGCTCTCTTTCAATAGCGTTGCTGCAACTCCAATTTATGCAATAGCGTAATGTTTTCTCTGATTTATTTTTGCTTAAATAAGTTTTGTAAATATATGTTCTCTATTCATTCATGTGCATAAAAGGACATTATGTTTTTTACGAATCTTTCCTTCACCAATCACCATCTAAAAATCTGTATAAGCATTCCATTGCTCCTTTGTTTTAATATTATTCATTAACCATACATGACAGTTTCTCCTGGGTTTGGTTTTTCTGACCTCTGTACAATACTGATCATTACTATATTGACTGCTGTTGGTACGCAATATATTGTCAACAAATATTCTACTATCATAAGGACTTTGTTTTCCACTAGCATAAGCTTGATCAAAAATAAAATCAGCGACTTAATCATCTGAATCATTTGTACACCTTACATGTAGTTTTACTTAATCATCTTACAATTCATCTTTTAAGTTTTCCAAATGCTATGCTAGATTACTCGGTAGCTATGCCATTAAGATTATTGCAAATTTCATGTTTGCAGGTGATTCTGAAATATTTGCTATTTCCATGACTAATTGTAAATGGTCATCATTCTAAATAAAAGCCATCTGCAAGCTTCTGTGAGCATAGATTATCATTAACAACTTTTAGATTTAGAATGAAGTTAGTCTTGCTACTTTGTTTAAGAGAAGTCTCTAAGATATCACTCTCCAGCTTTTGCGTCTAGTGTGCAAATCCTACCAATGACCTGAGCATTTATAACCATTTCATACTTATTAAGTACATCCATCAAAATCTCTCGATGTCGACGATCCCCCTTCTTTGCACAGTTATACGAAATATAATGGTGTGGAAATTCACCTCACTGTCTTTGCAAAAGCATCATGCAGCGATGGTAAAAATCTATCAAAATTGTAGGGAAGGACAAAGGCAACATCTACTGAATTATCGTTATCAAAGTACACTTTTTGCACATTTCCAACGTGAACTACCATACACACAGTTGTCGGTAAATGCTCATATGTAGGATGCCCAATAATTCGCTAGGTTGCCTCTACTGATGAAACGTATCTCCTGTACATATATTGGCTGATATCATTAACCACCCGTGATTCTTTACCACTGATTCATACAACATATAGTAATTCAAAAATGCTCGATTTGACACCTTTTGATATATATTAGATGCAATATTTTATTGAATTAATTAATGGGCAAATTTTCCTAATTATATTGCAGCTGAACTGTCGAAGCAAATATGTATTGTAAGCACTATCTGTTGATTGTGGATATTTTGACTCAACTTGGTGAACAATTTGTCATCTGTACTATACGAATCTTATCTCTATTTGTCGGCCTCCTTCTTGTATATTTAGGATAGGAATCGTTTCCCTGTTCAGTAGCTTGTATGGAAGATAAAATAAATTTTTAGAATTTTTTTGTCTATCATACATGGGCAGTCTTCATTTTAGGTATAAAATAGGCCAGGGATCATGTATTTCCTGACCGGATCATGGAGCTGTTTTGTTTCCTCTTTAGAAGAATTTAATTTTATTTATGTTTTTACTCTTTTTTCGTCTCAGACAAGACACGGATCAACTTATTTATGACATGCTTATAGTTGGGACCAGATTCAATTTAGGGATACAATTTAGGGAGTGTGGCAGCGAGATATTAGATTTAGCTGTTTGTCGGGTTCGTCAAGGATATTGTAACCTAAGGGGTACTAGTGCTGTAAGTCTGTCAGAGGACTTGCAATTTAAATTCTTGAAAAACAGCCACAAGGATGCCACATCTCGACAATGAGACAGAAGTTGGAATTCAGATTAGAGAACGTGAGCTATTAGATGTAATGAAAAAATGTAATTCTCAGGGCTCATACTACTTTCTACGGTCCAACCTACTCAGTTCAGGTGGAAGAACTCGACATCCCTGCCCTTTCGAATTTAGTCTTTTTATAGCGTTTTCCTGATGGCAGTGAAGCTGTATTGATATACATATTCTACAATATCATCCTATGATTCATAAATATAACTTTAGAAATGATTATTCCTTGTTTTTTTATTCGTTAGGCAACGATTCCTCGCTCGAACAGCACTTAAGTTGAGAACAGTAATCGGAATAATCAAAATAATTAAAATAATCAATCTTCAAATAATGTTTAATACTTGTTTAAAAAAACGAAAGAAAAAACACATGTATTAAAACTTAAAAATGGACAGATTCGATATATGTATTGTCAAAGCTGTCCATTTTTAAGTTACTGCTTATCAAAGCCGAAATAGCCTGTATAATTACATTTAAAATGTTACAAATGTTATGAGAAAACTATTAAATTAGATTGCAGTTATTTCCTGTTAAGGATAGAGATTGTTATATCAGTTGCGCTCGTTTGAGACCGGTAATCAAATTTCATTACACGATATTCCAATTATATGAGATAAAATTTATTAAGTCACATGTACAATCAATTTGCATCCAAAATCTACAACAGGAAAGCGGAAATTGCTAGTGATATAAAATAAATGTTTCTCAGCGTCCCTACTATTATCTACGGCTCAACCTACTCAGTTAGGATCCAAGAACCCGACTCCCCTTTCTTATGGACATTATACTTTTATAGTGGTTTTCTTTTGGGGAAGCGAAATTGCATCGATATGCAAATTAATGCATATCAAACTACATAAGGTTTACGACTGTGCTTACCCCTGTGTAGCAGCGTGAAACTAGTAGCAAATGCACCAGCCCAGATATGTGAACAATAATCAATGCATAGAGGACAAGCGCCCTTGTACAGATACATGATAATCTCAGGTGTTAGTACGTAAAGAGAGCTCACCTTCTGAGGAGTTGGCTTTTACACGGTAGAGAGAGACCACCTGCTGCTTTGTGTTTATGCTCAGAAATTATCCAGAAAGTTAGTGTTCATGAGTAAATTGCTTTACAGGTACTCCATGGTATCTAACCATGTTTGCAAACTACCAAGTATTTCCATTATTTGTTTAACAATTTATCTGAACACTCTTGTATTACTATGTAATAGATCATGACATTTTTGTTTAGCCGCCAAAGTTTGTAAAATATCTGGATAGTTTAGATTAAATGCCATAGTTACACTAGAATCCGCTCGTCCCGAATAGCTAACAAATGTAATTGCATTTAACCTTTTCTCAGGATAGTACTGAAGACCGCTATTAAGGAAACACAATTCGACAACCAAAGAGATTTTGCTCTCCGTCACAACGAAGTGAACTATTACGCAAATGTTATATTCAGAAATTGGAATTTGCTCTTCTATTCTCCAAAACTGTAATCATTCTCTCCCTATATTGTAGTATGCGTCTATCAAGAATTGTTACTTTCGATGCAAGAAATCAAATTCTTCTCTGAGCATAATATGGAAAGAGTGAAACTACAATTGCTTGGTTTTGCTTTTATTTCGCCCTTGCAAATATATGTGGAAGGCATGTGTTCCAAATGAAAACTAGAGGATGCATAAAAGAATAAGTAGGTCGATGTAACTCTGAAACTCTCTCCAGAACAGGTTGTAACCGAATAACAATATGTTTATGTAGACTAATTTGACGTTGAAATAGTAACTACATCAATAGTTAGTGCGGTAAAACGCCGTATACGTTTTCCCTGAAGACAGTTATTTTTAAGAATTACAATTTTCCTCTCATTAATATTTTTGTGTCTTGTTGATCTAATGCTGACTTAATATATTTATATAATGGTTATTTTAATTTAATTGTCTTTTAATTCCTTTTTACACCTGAGAATTACAAAGGTGATGCACTCCTCTCAGTCTTATCTAAAAGGTATATGTATCTGAATATATCTAGCTCTTAAGCTTTCACGGAGCAACAGTGGTCTAATTTGATGATAGATTTGACCTTCTGGAAACACTCCAACCCTTGCCCGATCTATTTTGAGAGCTAAGCTGGTTATGATAAAAAAACGTGTTATAACCCCTAATCATTGGCAAAAGTTCAGGGTAGTTTGCCCCGTAAACAGATTATGCAATACTGGGATGGAAGTGAGTGAAGTGTAACATTTTCCTTTCCACGGCAAAATGATAATAGTTCACTTTTAACTATTTTACACTGGAAAACTTGTCATTTTCCTATTAGAGCTTGTATTGTCATAGAACCATACAGACGGTTAACAATTTTGATATTCGTGTTGTCTTTAATTTTGCTATCTTTTTCTGTCCATATTCAGATGCAATTGTCTCTTTTCCCATGACATATTTTGTCCTGTTACTACATAGTAAAATCTATCATATTCATGTTTATGCTCAGCTAAGATTTCCTTTGATCAGAAGGCTGGTAATGTATACACACGCACGCACACATACACACACACACACACATATATATATATATATATATATATATATCATTGTAGCAATATCTGGAATGCATATAAATTTATATATACATACTGTTACATATATATATATATATATATACATATAAATATATATATATATATATATATATATATATGTGTGTGTGCAACTCGGGATTTACAACCTAAACATCTATATATTCAGAAATATCCGTCAACTCCAACCATATCAGTACATCGAAAACGCTATCAAACTGTAGAAAAGTGATGAATATTTTATTGATAGAAAAAATACTTAACGTGGGAATAAGGTCATATAATCGTACTTTGACGCGGAAACCAGTTTATGATGTACCCGATTTTTCTTAATTTTTTATTTGTCTACAATAATTAATCAAATGAACTTTTCAGTAAAATATACAACAATAGGAAAGCAATTTCAAGATTGTTGACATTTATGTAATGAAGAACAGAAAACTCTAAAAACTGTTTATTTTTAATCAAGACAATAGGAACATTTTTTCATGTTAGAAAAATCCTCATAAACGTTCTGTAGATATCGCAATAGAATATTATGTTGAGAATACGTACGACTTATTTTTAACAAGACTACCCATATCTGGGCATTGCCCTATTCAGAGTCAATATTTTATCCGTAATTAATGCGACTAAAGATGCTTTCAAATGCAACTGAAGTAAAATTAAGAACAATCTACAGATGGGAATTAATTATTCCTTTGCTAATCTCTTACAGACCTACGCTGCTGTTTGCTACTAATTAATTAAAAACTTTTTTACACTTACAAACCACTGTGATTCGAAAATATTCTGCGCGTTCCATAACTGACGACATAATGTAATAATAAATGTTACATTTTTTGCAAATGTCCACGAGTGTATTGCTTGATATTTGATCCAGACATAAGGAACACTGTTAAATGTCAGAACAGTGCTCCTATTTTATATATATGGTAATAAAATGTTAAGAAGAAAATAAGTGCAAGTTATTTGTTACTAGACTACACGTATCTCACAGTTGCCCGGATATTTAAAGTGAATGACGAAATGTCATGTTTAAAAGTAATATTAACAATGTTATGCAACAAAAACTAATTTTACTTTTCCACTTAGCTATTTGTTTACTACTCTTATTAATAATATTTTGGGTGTGATGGTATTCGATTTTATGTATCCCTCTTTCTATCTTTCTGCATTCAGTACATGAAAATAAACTGAAAGTGAATTGTTTTTTTAGAAAAATAAGATAGAATAATAAAACAAGGTAATTTCATTCTGAAAAAAATAAATGGTTTATAGATGTTTGTGTTCACTTGTAAATTAATATACACAGAATAGTTTATTGAATAAAATATGTATTACTCTTAATTTATCAATTTAAGCCAAAGTGAGGGTGATGGTGAGAGACATCGAAAACGAGAGAGAGCGAGAGAGGGGGGAGGGTTTTATCAAGAACTAGACGATAAGAGAGGTTAAAGTGATGGTGTGAGGGTTACGGACTGAGAGCTATAAATCGAGAGGATGGAATATATAGATATATAAATACAGAAAAAGTTTAAGATGAAAGAAGATAGACAACGAGAGTGCTGTAAATGTGTACTAATTTTCCGTGTTTACTTGTGAGCATTTCATTTACAGATTCTATGGAGTGTTATATAGATGTAGAATAAGTACACACTACTCTTAATCTAACATTATAAAACAACTTTATTGATAACCTTATTTAATAAATTTAAAAAGAAAAAAGAACTGGCTTGGAATACGTTCATGTGTGTGGATCTAAACAAATCATTAGAGCAGTTTGTGTATGCAATGTATTGAAGTCGGTTTGCAATGATAACCATGCTGGATTATTTGCACACGCGTCTGATTCGACCCTCTAGCCGAGAAGCGCGTGTTCCTTCTGTTAACTCACAAGAGAAAAGCTGACGACATATATGAGCTACGTGAAAATGTAATTACTCTAAGAGCCAGGAAAAGAAAGGGAGAAATGCAATTGGTTAACCTAAACTCAGTCACGTGGTCAACTATCTAAAGAGTCGACCTCTGATTTTTCAAGCCAGAAATGAAGTTGAATGTTACAACCAATCAGTAATGTAATAAACCAATCACTTTCAAATCCCAAGCCGTCGACACTGGTGCTTAATATACCATCCTTCTGTGTCTCTTCCCCTCTTTCTTTTCTTACGTCTCCTACTCCCATTCCCCTTCACTCCTTCTTAAACCGATCCTTAGAAGTCCAAGGAATGGTCAATAAATCTGGGTGAATCTTAACCTTTTCGAAAAAAGACATAAAATACTAAGAAAAAATAATAAATAAAGAATAAAAAATACATATATAAGTGTTAAGAGGGGCAGCGGGCAGACAGAGCGAACACTTGTTGCAGATGACATTGATATTCGCTTTGGCCCCTAAACTCACCTTCCAACCCCAAATCCTACCTGCTTTTTTCCCAAACCCCAACATAAAAAATCCACACATAATCAACAGCTTAACTTTTTATTAGTAAAAACTTTCTTTTGTTGAAAGTTGATTTTCGTTTTGATTATGAATTTCGCTTTTGTATATAAGCGTTGTTACCTTAAGAGGTATGTAGTTACTTAATACTAGGAGACCGAAACATACTGCTTATGTAAAAAAAAAAATGAAAGTATATATATATATATATATATATATATATATATATATGGGTGGGGGTTTATGTGTGTATACATAGCCTTTCTCTCTCTGAACTTGTATCAACAAAACTATACTGTGGAGTTTTGGTATGCCAAACTTGAAAACTGAAATATAGAGAATGTTGTCCTAGGAACAAATGCAAAGTTTTTTTTCTTTTTTTGATAAACTCTGTAATAACTATGAAATGTTAAAAATTTGCAATCGTAACTGCACTTAAACTATTCTTTTACGCATGCCCAAATATACATTTATATGTGTAAATCAGTAAATTAAAAAAAAATATACATACATCTGGCGTTATATCAGATGAAAACGAATAGGCCCCTAGTGCTACATCTTTTGGTTTCAATTCAAGGTGAGGGCCTCTGAGGCAGATGTTTTATAACTTTTAAACTCAATATATTTTATTACATAGAATATACTAATACATAAAAAATGACTCTAAAATAATAAATGCTAAAATCTTTATGAATTTAAATATATTTAAATTAATTTTACAATAAGGCAATGTCGGGCTAGTATATATAAATATATATATATATATATATATATATATATATATATATATATATATATATATATATATATATATACATAACAGACAAAAATGATACTGGCGTATGGAAACATGAACACTCACAAAAATGACTACATTACTCAATTAATGACTTGTATATGAACATGCCAGTATTAAATACAAATACAAATAGTAAACACCTAATTTTGTGAAAAAATAATTATCAGCCTTTTACACATTTAATCATACAAGAACCCAGGTTTGCCCAGCTGGGAAAACTTGAGTCCTTGTACTGGAAAAATATCCAGTAAATAAAACTGGAAATCGTTATTTTTTGCATTTTTTAACATTTTTTTTGCATTTCCATACACCAAACATGGATATAAATATCATTAAAACATTCGTTGGGTCATAAGCTTCATTTCGATACCTCACTTGCCTGGGTGGGTGGCGGGTACGCTGATATAAACCGCCTCACACACATACACATAGTAAATCGAACTTACTAAGGGAGATAATATCTTCCGGTGAATACCGGGAAAATATCAAGTAAATAAACGTTGTTTAGTAAATCGTTATTTTTTGCAGCTTTTTGCAGTTTTTTTTTTGCATTTTCATTCACCAAACATGGATATAAATATCACTAAATGATCCGCTGGGTCATAAGCTTCATTTCGGTACCTAACTTGCCTGAGTGGATTGCCTGTAGGCTGAGATAAACCGCGTCACACACACACACACACACACACACACACCACAGACAGATAGACATTAGGAAAATTTATAATAAGATTTCTTGCATAATGATGTTTAGCATTGTTCGCGTACAAAAAATCGCGTTCCCTTTCAGAATAATCCCATGTTGTGCTATTGATTATTATTTTTATTATTGAGTAACAACGAACTTTCACTAAAAAAAGATTAAAGATCCCTCTTTGAAATAAACCAATGGTATTCCTGGAACCTGAATCACAACCAGTCTCCCCAGATTTCTAGTACTCTCAACCCCCTTCGATAGTATTCGCAAATGGATTTGTGATATCGCAACACCCGTTTACTATTGATTTCTCGCTCGCATCAACCATTGGTCTTCACTGGAATTTCAATGGAAATACGCATCTCCAAGGTTCCAGTTCTCTTTGCACTTGTCCAGCGGAGGTCCGCTCAGCGATTTCTACTTAGTCTTTCCATCCCCTTGACCCCTCTAGACAATTTGGCATCACTTTTGGCGGAGGGTGATTGGGCAATAGTAAAGCGTGGGGAAGAAGATAGAGAACTTATAGATACACAGCTTCATTGTTCTTGGTTCCATGTAACGCTTCTTCATGTTTTGCCTTTTCAGCTGTTTGTTTGGCCCGCATATTTGGTCCCTGTGTATGAGTTTCCGCATTCAAGGAGTTTCTTTTA
Organism: Euprymna scolopes; assembly: GCF_053919585.1. Classification (NCBI taxonomy): domain Eukaryota; kingdom Metazoa; phylum Mollusca; class Cephalopoda; order Sepiida; family Sepiolidae; genus Euprymna; species Euprymna scolopes. The sequence goes on along the minus strand of NC_136486.1, from coordinate 63,775,747 downwards.
TATTTCAGCTGTTTTCATGAGTGATGTTCGTTTTGTCTTTGCTGCCATTCCTCTGATTTCAATTTCTCCCATTCTTTTTTTCAAAGAATTCGGAATTGTTCCTAATTCTTCAACTTTTATAGGAATGTTTTTGATTTTCTTCATCATTCCTATCCTTTTCAGCTTTCTTCCTATTATTATTATATTTATTTTAATTATTATTATTATTATTATTATTATTATTATTATTATTATTATTATTATTATTATCATCATTATTATAATTATTATTATTATTACTATAATTATTATAATTATTATAATTATTATTATTATTATTATAATAATAATAATAATAATAATAATAATAATAATAATAATAATAATAATAATAATAATAATAATCGTGTTATTTATTCTGTATGTTTTTCAGTCTAGGATGCTTTCATTACTTGATATTTTTTCATCTGCGTATTTGGCGACCGCGCGATATTTCCGGCTTAATAAATAAAACAAGAAAACTAAAGAGGTCTACGTGCAATATCAGCTACCGCAGCTTAGATAAATTACTATTCTCCAGACGCTTTAAACATACACGACTACTTTTTATTCTTGCGATATAATTAATCAAATATATTTTTACGCGATTTTGTAGTTAAAGATATCTGTTGAAATTATACATAAAAACGCGTAAATAAAAACTATCGGACCATTAACCTCCGCGGGAAATTATTATTTGATCATGAATATGGATTATATCGCCAGTAAAACCTCAGGTCACAGTTTCACTACAATCAATTGAGGCGTTTTGAAATACTTCGGAGTCGAGTAGAAGTAGAATTAACAATTTTTACACAAGTTGATGAGCGCGTGTCGTTTTCGCGATTTTTATATTTGAGGCTGATTCGCAATTCATAGCTCTTAGCTAATGTGCTGCAAATTTCTGTAAATTGCTTGTTCACTTAACTCATATGTAAACATTATTTTGAAACTGTTTTTCGATGGAACATATATATTTTAAAACAACCAAAATGAAACATGATATTCAACGATTTATTAGATGTAGGACATTCAATTAGTGTGCGCTTATATTAAATTATGAAACAAACGTTAATATCACAATATTTAATTTATCAGGTTGATGTTTTTAACTTTTAAATTCAGATAAATATATCTCGTTTCAAACGAGAAATTATTGATCTAAGTAACTATTATTAAAATCATATTGTTGACAACGGAAAAACCGGTTATTTATGCTAGTAATGTAAAAGTCTTACCTTCTGATGGAGCTTAAGACGCTTAAGGCATTTTTGATGTCGCTTAGTCTTTTGAAGCATTTCTCACGCAGAAAAAGATGATTGAAAAATATTAGTCGGTAGGTAAGAGATCTGGAAAGTATGGCAGATGAAACAAAGTTTCATAGCCAAATCAGTTCAACTCATTCAGGATAGATTTAGCAGCATGCGTCGGGAATTATCGTAAAGAAGAATTGGGCTATTTAAGCCGAATAATGCTGGGTGTTGCTGTTGAAGTTTCTCATTAATTTCATCTATTGATTTTCAGTACTTTTCTGCCATCATTTTTTGTTTGCTTTCCAAATACTGCAATGGATGACACCACAAAACAGTGAGTATGACCTTCTTTTAGTGCCACCCTAGGTGTATCAGAATTTTTGTAGGAATTTTTGAACCCCTAACACGAAACTGCGAACAAAATATAAAAAAAAAACTCGTAATTTCTCTTTTAAAAGTGGGTTGTTTATTTTCTTTATGGATTATACTTCCAAAATAAACTACTAAAGTTGTAGAAAAAGTAATAGAAATATTTTTTTTCAAAAAACAGCAATGAAATTAATTGAATTTTACGAGCTCAGTATTTTTCAATTTTTAAACTTTAAAAATCTATCAAAATTTTCTATTGGTTCTATTTTTACGATATTTTCAGGGTCAATGTGAAATTTTATGCTCTTTCCAATAAACCGAATATAATATTTTAGACAAACGTTTTTTTTTAAAAATTGACCCCCCCATTTGAAATGTCTATTTAAAAGTAAATAGTTAATTTACCCACCAAAGTGTTATATATCACAAATTGAAGATAAAAGATCAATAAATAATATATTCAAATTTAAAACTAAATAGTAGCATTTCTTTTTAGAAATTTACCTGTAAAGTCCGAAGTTTAAACCCTTTTTTTAAAAAAAATACGTTGTTTTTTGTTTTGTTTTGTTTTTTTAAATGAAACCTTGGTCCTTGTTCCTTTAATTGGAAAAAATAGGGGTTGAATTATTTTCTGAGTAGTTATAAGCTTGGAAAGACAGGGGTGGAATGATTTAATATTTTTCACAGAGTTTCTGACACACCTAGTGCAACCCTGGTTTCAGGACGTGTAGTGGAGCTTCTTCGGTGCCTAATCACTGCGCAGAGCGTCGCTAGTTGTAAAAAATCCACTTTTCTATCGAAAATTCCACGTTGGTCGAAGAACAGGTCGTTCTTGTTGCGTAAAAGAAAGAAAGGTGACACTTTATTACAGCGTTTGTGTTGGTTATTGTTGAATCGTGAGGCAACCAATTATTTTTTTTTTATTAACAATCTCTCTCAAGCGGTTGGAAATTTTCGAATACTTAACGGCTAATTTAGAAACAATTTTACAAACAGTTGTGCGTGGATTGACTTTCAGTAAGGCTCTTATTTGATCGTTGTCGCCGATGGCTGACCACTACACTCATACGCACTAAGACTCTTGTCGCTACCACGAAATTTCTTAAACCACCACTGTGCTCCGTGTTCAGAAGTGGTTCCTTAGCTAAAGTCTTCATTGATATTTCGAGCTGTTTCAGTAGCTTGAAATTGAATTAAATTGTGCGAATTTGCTTCGTTTCCACCTCGTATTAACATTTTGAACAGAATACATAATTGTTTGCAAACAATTGCAATTAAATCGATTAGAAAAAGTTGAAGCACTTGTAAAAATGATATATAATATAAAGTTATCACGTAAACTTATTTGAAAATACATCATTCGAAAAAAAATTTAAAAATTCCGCATGAACTTTATACTCAACTTAAAATGTTGCTAATTGATTAATAAAAGACAAATTTATTTATTTGCAAATCCAGGTTTAGCATGTGCGTTCGATTTAATTAGTTGTTTATTGGTTCGAACATTTTAATTAATACATCTCTGAAGAAATCTGTACGAATTCAGATATATATGTATATATATATATATATATATATATATATATAAATATATATATAATAAACTTTAAATGTGTATGTACAATATACTTTACATATATATATTATTTATATTATACTTTACACGCATATGTGCATGTGTGGTCTTTATTAATCTTGAGATTTTGAATTATATTTGTAGTTATTTTTTTTTAGTTAAGAAAACAGAATAGAAACATTTGCGATTTTATTCTCTGTATATTAGAATGAAACTTTGAGAGCAGAATGGAAACATGTAAATCTTTACATAAACTACGAAAGAAATTAAGGCAATAGGCTGAATTTAATAGAAAAGTTATTTATTTTCGTGCCAAAGTTTTGTGGAAACACAAAAAATATTATACTGGCCGTTACAGTTATTCCTTTAATTTGAATTCGATTATTTGTAAAAACATAATGTTGATGTGTAATATAGGATAAATAAGAATATTACGGTTGCATGAAGAGTATGGCATCGAAATTATAAGATAGCAGGAATCGGCGAGACTTTGTCTCTGTAATTTAAGAAAGCAAAATATGATAGTTACAAATCTTATTTAAAGAAACACATTAAACATTTATTAATGTTCAGTTCTGTTACACAAGATATCTTCTTGATGATGCGTAATATTTACGTTTCAGTAGGGCTTTATCAAATCATATTTGCTAGTTTCTGTTTTACTTACTTATTTTGGCTTTATGATTAAATAGTAAATCTTAGTACAAATTTTAATCTTGTACGTCCTGAATTCTATTCACGTTCTTGTGCTGCTATATACCCACAGAGACATACACCCCTTATCGATATTTCATCACCATTTATATCGGTTTGGTTTTTTGTGAATAGTAATAGTTCAAAAAAGAGGAATTAAGGGAATCTTAATGGTTGTGGAAAACTTTTGTATCCTGTAACTATTACATGCACTGCCAATCAGTTCTAAGTATAACAATTATAATATAAAATAAAAAAAAAAGAATTTACAATCATAGAGGTTGACTATCATGATCAAACTCGTTACCTCCTTTGTCATTTTATGTTCTCTTGTTAATAAAAGGCATATTTAAAATAAATGCTCAACCCTTTCTGAAAAAAAAAAACAAGTGAGTGTGTGAAAGCAATTTATTGACATTTAGAATATTTGTCATACGAATTATTGTAGAATCTCATAATGTAGAAACAATAAAATTGTGTTCAAATACAAGCACATATACACTCCCTCAAGTCTCGCTGGTATGTTCGTACGATGATTAATGACCATAAGATACACGGTCATCCGATGGAGAGGGAAATGACATAGACGATTGTGTTATGTTAAATACTCTCATCTACAAACGAAAATAATAAGGAAAAATATTATCACGAGGAACAAATATATTATATAATGCCATTAACAGGAAACGCATAGCTTTTCTATTAATGAATACAATGTGTACTTCAACTAAAACATTATTAAAAACATATAAAAGACAAAAACATATACTAGATTAACTTTAACATTAATGGAGGATAAAATACCATGTTTAATAAAAAAACAATAAAAACTTACAATGACGAATCATATAGTGCACATAAAATAAACTTTCGTCATTTACTAAAAATAATACATGTAAGGAGTTAACTATAATTTCGCTCATTTTCCTTGGGCTTTTGGGTAATACTAAGTGTATTAGATAACCGTAGTAAAACAGTGACACCAACAATTTTACTCTCGATGAGATTATCACTGCTTAAACCTATTTCATTATGAATGTATTTTGCTCTACATGCAATATTCTAAATGATTATACTTTGTATCAAATACTGTAATGAACACAATCTGTTTTTATTCCTTAGTATATATTAAAAAGTCATATATATATGTATATATATATATATATATATATATATATATATATATATATATATTGAAATAGTACTATTACACATTAAAAGTAACGTATTTCTCTGGGTAAAATGAATTTTATTTAACTACAAGTTTTGGATTAATAGAAATAAGATCTGTAATTTTCTGTTATTAGAGGAATTAATAAGATTTTTCAGTTGATAATATATACTCAAATCTAATAAGACAAAACAAATATTGATAAAGTAATCTTTCTTTTCGTGATACATTTCTTCTATGTTTTTTTTAAATTTCATTTGGAGTTTGTGGACATGCCCTGTTTTCGCTTTTTTCTCGAATTTTATTTACAGCGCCTGACTTATCGCCACATTTGTCTCTAGTTAATCAAACCCGGCTTCTGGCAATAACATTCAGCATATCTCATATTATAAAGCTTTTCTAGTGTTCACGAATGATAGGAAATATTTATGAGTCATGTAACTCGTAACTCCAAATAAATTCTTATCAGCTAATTTTCATTCAAACTCGTTTTATATATTCATGTAACGAGTTATTTGTAAATTTTCTGCAAACTTGTGGCATTGCTACAGTTAGATATTCCTAAATATATTTCGAATTCCTACGAGATTCAGGCATAACAGTCGATGCAATAAGCCAATTAAAATTATTGAATATCTACCTAGGAGACTGAGAAATATCAGACGCATTCGATAAGTTATCAGACATTTTTCGTATTGGCAATTTTATTGATAGTACGTACATGAAACTATTTCCTTTCGAAGTAGTCTTCTCCGGTTGCTTTGCACTTTTAGTACGGTAACAACTTCTGGAAGACCACCTAGAAGTCCTCTTGTGTGAGCGTGCCAATAACGCTCGTCAAAGCTTATTTTATCTATTTAGTTTATTCTAAACTCTAAAGTTTACCATAAGCTTAGGTAATAACCAAAAGCTATCTGGACAACAGAGAGGGTGGGAAATTGTCTTGATGCCCATATTGGTCAAATAGTCTGTGACAAGAATGCATATGTTTATTGGTATCTTCACGCATATCTTCCGCTTCTTCAATTCCTCGCGAATAATAGTGTGTTCAGTTCCTACATTGATATCAAACTGTACACGTATTACCTCTATAGGCATACGACAGTTCTTATCAATAACACTTTTTATTTGGCCAATCATGACTTTTTACTACTTCCACACTGATCATACCTCACAGACTCCATGTCTTCCCTGATTTTCCTATGTCACTTGAAACTGATGTTCGATGTATGCAAGATGGTCCAAAGGCAGTCTGAAGCATTCAATTCGTTTCTGTCGCATTTTTTTCCGAGTTTAAACCGAATTTTATTGCATATTGTTCTTCTACAGTGTGCTCACATCCAGATTGCATTTTTGAAATCAACTAGCCGTGACAATCGGGCTTTAGTAAAATGTATTCCAGTTCCTGTTGTAGCTGTTAATTAGCACATGAAATCATAAATAATCAGTCAGTCATCTCATAAGATATATAGCAATAACATGAGTTTACGACAATGTAAAAAAATGTTTAGAACCTTATCGAAGGCACCTCCGAATTAACTACACTTCAATGAACGATGTGCACAGTACACGGGAAACAGAAAATATCTTAAGAATCTACAGACATAGTAGAAATGAGTAGCATATAATATACAGCATTTCTAACAACGTAAATAAAAAAAACAGGCCAGTTTCTCAGTAGAAAGTATCACAAATGGCAACAATGTAAGCTTAATAGCATCGATGCCGCTAATAGTGTCGAGTATATTTTACGCTGTTCTCTCATCAAAAAATCATTGAGTGTTTAGAGGCAGACCTATTTTATCATTAAATATGGTTACTGGAACAAGCAACCTTATAAATTCTTAAAGTATATGATTGAAATAGCATATATAGTTTTAAAAATGCACTTAATATATATATATATATATATATATATATATATATATATATATATATATATATATATATATATTACATAGGCACCCCCATTTATCAAGGCCCAGGGTCCACGAAGGGTTAAAAAATGTACAGTAGTTAATTGGACAATATAGTTATTATTAGTAATGGAAATTCAGTAAATTTGTTAACTTAAGGGGAACAGCTTATCAAGAGTTTGTTTACATTGGACTTGAAGACAACCATATCGTAGTAAGCTGGAAAGCAGGGAAACAGTCGTGGAGTTCTAAGAAAGAAACTTTGTTCATGGAAGCTACGTTTAGGTAAAGAGTGGGGGATTATTGATAGTTTTTTTTAGCTAAACGAGTGTTTCTTGTGAAAGTTTGGCGAGGGAGACATAGATTGAAGCTCAGTCGAGAAAAAATGAAATTGCTTATTACATATTCAAAAACTACAACAGTGGAGAAATAAACGTATTTAGCAGCAGAACATATTTTAAATAAAATAATGTGAATTTGTTATAAGTAATAGAACAAAAAAGACAAAATTTGACCAAGTTTAATTAAACAATTAAGTATATCCTTTCAATTAAATTCGTATTATACTTAAATCAGTTATATTATTTCAATGTAAACAGTTATATATTAATAACATTCGTTAATTAATTATGTTGCACGAACATAAATATGTTGATTTACTGACAACGGAATGAGATATTTACAAACAAATTTAACCGTCGGTTGTATTTATATATTTTTAATAAAAAAATATGAGAAATGACAATAGTGCACCTTAACAGTTAAGTATTAAACTTATTTCATATATACTAAATGTTACGATATCTGGTGCCTTGTAGATAATACAACTATGTCTTGATTTCTATATGGTAACCTACCGACATTTAATTTCTCGGTCTATTATAGTATCACTATTTTAAATGCTTGTACATGTTCTACTCTCCTTGATAATTCTTCGAAATAGTGGTATTATATAGTCGAGTGCTTTTTATATTTACTTTTTTCAATGATTTAGCTTCAAGTTACGCATTCAACTCTACATGAATAAAATTCACATCTATCACGTAGCATGTTTTATATAATCAACTTTCATGAGATGTCGCTTTTTTAATAAAAAATAAATAATTAGCTCCTATTTACATAGAATGAAAAGAGCCAACTGCCCGTCGACATGTTTCTTTCTAGGAGGAATTGGATAATTTCCAATAAATTTCATCTTAATTAAAATTTTATGAAAATTAACATGTGGCTATAGAAAATAACAAAACTATTATATATGTGGTGTTATCGCCTCAATTCGGGATATATCTCCCCATTGTGGGGAGATTGAGATCCCCAAAATACTGAGAAAGGCTGGGTAATGATGCTTATTTTTGTGTCGTGGAACAACAGTGAAAATAAGAACAATCAAGTCGAGGTTCGGTTAAGGAACAAGTGTATTCACAATGATGTACAAAGATAGGAAAGCGTGTATATCTGCTGGGCACTCGGCTAGTTGTTTAATGTAGTCGCATCTCTATCCCCGGTGTTGAAATTACTAGCGTTATTTATAGTGCTAATTGGTGTAAATTCCTCTGTTCAAAGATTGCGGGTATAACCCCCCCACTTTTGAAAATATCCCGTTTGGGATTAATAACGCTTTTGTTTTGGGTTCACCCTAATCAATTCTGTCGATTTCTGTTTTCTGTTTGATCTTCTGTTCTCCGGCGCTGTCTCTGGTATGGGCACCTGAAAAGTATCAAACACTGTGTCCATAATGTCCTACTCAGACGATCTGGTCACCTCACAGTTCGAGTATCTTTTCCGAATTTTGTTAGTGTAACGTTTGTGCACGAAGTCTGGTCCCTTAATCCGGTAGACCATGTTGCCTATTTGTTGTTGAATTTGCTGCTTTTGCAACGCGAGATTTTGCTCTGCCTAGAATTAGAACACTTCCAACAGTGAATCTTTGAATTTAGCATCCATTATACGAATTCAGTTTGCAACTTACGCTTGTATTAAAGAAATACTCCTTAGTAAAAAACACAAAACAAAAAAAACAACGAAGTTTTCTTTCGCAATTCTTTTGTTTATAAGTCTTTTTCTAACTTAATTTGTTGAACGCTATATTTCTAGTCTTACTAGAAACAACCCAGCGAAATAACATTTGTTTAACCTTTTTTTTATTTGTATGCGTTTTTACGTAGCAAAAATAAAATCCGCCGCTTTAAATATCAGACGAATTCGTATGGGAAACTTTTAGGGTATTTTTTTCTTTCTTGTTTTATTTGTTTAATTTTTTTTAACCTTTTTGCCTTTTGCAAAAAATGACTTGATTCTTTACGTGTTTGTTAAGCATAAATGACGTACGCGATTAATTATTTTACTCTTGACAAAATCAAGCGTGTTTTTTTTCTCAAATCCCATAAGTTATCGAAATAACGATAAGCTTACACGGTATTTGCTAGTTGGATTTGGACATTAAACTTTGCAGAAGAAAATGCTTACCGTACGAAAAATAGCTTCTGGTGAAGAAAAAATTAACCCTTTTTCCCTTTCTAAAACATTAGAAAGTGCGTTCAATCATTAAATAATGGACAATATTCGCGTTTTTTGCTGTAGATTTTTGTAGCAAGTGTTTTCTCGTCGCCAAAGTACAATCCTTGCGTATCCAAATATCTGTTGAAATGACGAAGGTGTTCTGCCGTAAAGATTTTACGAATCTTTATTCCAATCACTTTTGGTGATTCTCTACACTAACGGTCGTTTCGGTTCCTTGTCGCACATCTGTTGTGTCGGGAAACAACAGTGAAAATAAGAACAATCAAGTCAAGGTTCGGTTAAGGAACAAGTGTATTAACAATGATGTAAAAATATAGGAAAGCGTGTATATCTGCTGGGCACTCGGCTAGCAGTTGAATGTAGTCGCATCTCTCCCCGGTGTTGGAATTACTAGCACTATTTATAGTGCTAATCAGTGTAAATTCCTCTGTTCAAAGAAGGCCGGTATAACACTGATATTGTCTGTTAAATACGGACAACGGCGGGTAACCTATCGGAAACGATAAATTGATTGTGTTTTTTAAAACACATACATTTTATTGTTGAGAAAAGTGACAAGATATGTCAGATCAAGATGTCAGATTAAGATTGGCCTTACGAACCCGTGCTCAGGATGTCTGGCTTTTTGAGTGCGAGAGACCAAGGTGTAAACCTTTCTGTGAGAATGAATAAATTTGAGATCTGATCCCAGATTAGCAGGCCTATGAAAGTTCTGTTACATTTGGACACACGCAAGGACTCAAGAATTCCCCGAATAACGAGTTGAATTCTGATTGGTCTGGGAAACAGCTTACCCTACCCATTACCTTCTAATATAAGCAAATGCCCGGCGCGGAGCAGATCAGATCGAAGCCGAATCTCGAGAGAAAACCACACACCAAAGAGGACGCCACCCACCTCATTTTCCATCTCGGTCGCCATCGTGGAGAACGAAGAATAAGATTTTGTACTGTTTTCTGGGGAAATCTAATTGAACAATTTTATATATGTAAAACACCTGTACTCTTTGTGAATTAACTTTTAGTAGACTATACCCCTCTGAGTGTGTTTTCGTTTGATCTGCACACGAAGCTAATTAGTTTTCAGTGAACGGTGACATCGGTAGCTGACGACGACGCCTGCATCGGACAAGAATCCTGTAAAGACCACACGGAGAGTACGATCAAAACCATTGCAGTTTCGACAAGGTCAGAGGCCACACCTGCTGACCTGTGACGGGAGATCCCTAATTGGGGGTCGCTGGGGAGTTCTGTTACACATAATAACAATAATTATATAATAAATGACAAAGGAAATACATCAGAAAAGAGGGAATATCGATGAAAACATGTATACAATTGATGGTGGTTTAGATATAATTCTTGCAACACCATCTGTGAGAAACAGCATATTCTATTCTTATTATTCAAGTTGTACTTACACGCTTACTGACGTTATTTGTAGTTTATCTTCTCGCTATAATTTCTATTGTAAACAACCAAATCTGATGTCTCCCAAAAGTTTTAATAATATATGTCCGAAATAAATATTGGGCAATGAATTCCTCATTAAGAAACATAAAGAAACATTTGTAATATATTCTAAAAAATTGTAGCAGAACTAGCAATAACAGAAATGAGGGGAAATAGAGAGCTTACCTCGTATACGGCTGTTGTGTTTCGGGTTGAGCGGAAGAGAGAGTTCCACGATGGCGTTCATGAGTTTTTATTAGCGTTGACCATGCAATTCTCGTAGAATCGCGTCTGCTCTCACGCGATTATGAAAATATATAATTCCCGGCCGTTATAAAGATATGACGCTGGAAAGCAGTCAAGGAGTGTCCTGGATATTGTGTGATTGGATTGTTCGTTGTGACGAACCATTGTCTGCGAGAAGCGAGTTTTTTTTTCTGTTTTTTTTTATTTCTTGTTTTTTGTCTCCTTCTTTCTCTACGGTTATTACAACCAAGAATTCCCTCCCTTCTAGAGATGGTCGATACTATTTCCTATCTGTGTTCCTGATTTTTTTGGCCTACTACATTTTGCTTTAAACATATTTAACACGATGTACTATGTTTTTTTTTTTCATTCAATCGTAAAATAGAATATATCCTATGAATAGGGGGGGCAAATTTGGCCATTACATATTCGTTTGTTGACCGATTATTCGAAGCAATATTCATCTTGAGTCTTAAGCACTGCTAAATTTGCTGTTTTTTGTTAATTAGAATATATTACTTGAGACACACACTTAGAAGGAAAATGCATAATAAATCGCAAGTATTCATTATATTATATTGACATACAAAAGCATAAACACTCACAAAAATGACCACATTACACAATGAACTGCTTAGTATAAATATGTCAGTAATAAAAGCAAAAAAATATTACACGTCTTAATTTGTGAGAAATTAATGAATAAGTTTGTAACTCAGTAATGTGTCACGAGGATTATTTTTACTTATAATTCCCAGGACAAAAAGAAAGATTAACAAAACACAAGAACTCTATCCCTTAGAAAGTATTTTTAAATAAAAACTTAATTAGAAAAACATTTTTTTTTCGTATCAAGCAGCATGTTCTAAAGAAGTTTATTCGTTTCCATTTCAAAATATTTCTCCTTGCCGGTAGATATATAAAGGTGTCTGAGATCATAAGCACCTCTTTTACTTTCGATACACGTATATAGAGGTGTATGAAAACATATACATCGCTTCTATTTTTTCTTGTTTTATACAAAGTAATGCTATTGGAGGTAAACGTTTTCCTCTGAGGTGAAGTTATTCGTCTACTTTCACACAGACCCGAATTTGGACTAACTCTAATTCGAGCATGAAAAACTGAAATAAAATCGGAATACACGGTGAACCCAGATCTTCTACCCCTAAGGTGGAGTCTATGTGACAACGTTGTAATGCTTAGAATTAATTTGAAAACGAAACCTTTAGGAACATAGCTTCCTATTTTTATATATAACTAGCGGGGCTACCCGGCGTTGCTCGGGGCCGTATAAATATGATGCGCCGGGCTTTACCTAAGCTATACAACATCGTTTTTTTTTCTATTCAAATTTGAATTTCATTCCCATTTGAGAGTTTTTGATAATGTGCACAAATCACCTGTAATTTTGTTGATCCCACTCTTTACCATCTCCTATCTCATATCCACAGACGTGATGTTGCCAGTATCATCACTTTTTAAATAAATACTACTATTTTGTATAATTCGGAATTATCTTATATAAACCTAGCTCTTTTCTAATTGCTCTTGTAGTGTCAATACATTCACCATTTTGATATCCAATTATAACACAGATTTCTATTGTAGAAGAAGTTTGTGGAAACCCCTTAGAGTTGATTATTTTCTTACAATTATTGTCGTGGTCGTCTCAAGACTAATAGGAATGGACATTTTTATCTTCTGCCATAATAATCCTTTGTTTTAGTTTACATTTGATTTTATGTTAAGAACAAACCGAATAACAAACTAGTAGCTGGGAAGTTCACTTACCTAGCTGGATAAATGATAACTGGTTTATAATTACATCATAATAAACAAGTCAATAAGCACAAATAAGTTTGCAATAAATAAAATATCAAAGAGTTTAAAAGCAAGGGAAGGATATTTACAATAAAAAACTTTAAACTTTTATTTAAACTTATGGTCAGAAATTAAGAAAAAAACAGAAGTCTTACCGTGGGTGTGGAGCGAGTGAGTTCAGGCCGAGAAAAGGAAAAACAAAGGTGGAAGCCAGCATTTTATTACGTGCGTTCTCGCAAAATCTCGTGTGCGCGTGAAGCTGGAAACTACAAAACGAGCTTCATTTTTCGGTGTTGGGGAGTTTCCCGATCTGGCAGAAGAGTATGTGCAACGGGAGTGGAGATTCTACTTTCTCGGATTTATTCCCTTTTATATGTTTGAGGTGAACCCTCCCCCTCGGGAGGCGCACTGCAGTTTTAGGACCGTGCCCTCTTTTTTTTTTTTTAAGATAGTATTATCAAGCTATTTCGGCGATGACCAACGCTGGTTTAAGCAACATGATTAAGCCTTTTAATGGTGACGGTTATGTGGTGGCGTGGCTTAAAAAAGTGGACCTTGTGGCAAGAATTCAAAAGTTGGACGATGTGGCCGCAGTAATACCACTGTTTCTAGAAGGTGACACGCTGGCCCTTTATTTGGAGATCAGCGAGCGAGATCAGGGTGACGCGGACGCCATCAAGGGTCGACTGATCGAATCTTTTGCAGAGGGGGCTTTCGAGGCCTTTAATAAGTTGAAGGAGAAGAGGTGGACTGGTGAATCTGTTGATGTCTGCGCGAATGAGATAAGGAAATCACTATTGATATTGCTAAACACCGGTTATATGCCGACTTGGAGGCGTTACCATCACATACGACAACGTGAGGTTCGGACGAGCTGAGTGCGCAGTAACAGAGCAAGCTCCCGTAGGGACCAACAAGGCCGGGGAGGAAAGAAAAATGTCGATCAAAGATCAGGACTTCAGAGCCGAATTCGACGGAAAGCAGTGGAGTGTCGACTGGGCAGGGAAACATCAAGCACCATCGCTGACAAACAGTGCGGCGTGCTACACTAATTCGCTTAGAGGAGGGCGAGAAAGGAGTTTTAACAAGAAGTGGACCGATGGATTGAAGAGGGTATACTGCTGCGTTGGACGGATGACGTTGAGTCGGGCATTTTGCCGTTGATGGCCGTTCTGCAACTAACTAAAGGGAAAGTAAGACCGGTCCTGGATTTCCGAGAGCTGAATCAACATGTTGAGTGCCATACTGGAGGCGACACCGTAGATGTGTGTAGTGAGACCATTAGAGAATGGAGGCAGATAGATGAGGCATCTACGTTGGTAGATCTAAAATCTGATTATTTGCAACTCCGCATCGCCAAGAAGCTCTGGAAATACCAGTTAGTCAGGTACAAAGGCAAAACCTATTGCCTTACGGGAGTGGTGGTTCGGGTTGAATTCGGCACCCAAGATCATGTCAACAATCCTCAGGAAGATTCTGGAAAGAATGGGAAAAGGAGATGGGAGAGTAAGTTCATACATAGACGACTTTCTTGTGAGTGAGACTCTGGTAACTGCCAAGGAGGTGGTGGCTCATTTGAAGAGGTTTGGGTTGGTCGCCAAAGCGCCGGAAAAATTAGATGGAGGGACTGCTATGAGGCTAAGGCTGAAGCGTGCGTCGGGCAGCCTAGAGTTTCGAAGGCGAAACGAGATCCAGCAACTGAAGCAAGAGCTCAATAGACGGGAACTTTTTTCCATATGCGGGAAGTTGATCAGACATTACCCCGTTTCTGGCTGGCTTAGACCAGCATGCAGCTACATGAAGAGGCATGCTGAAGGAAGAGGATGCAAGGATAAAGTGGGAGGAAGAACGTACACTCATTATCCATTATGTGGTGCTTGCTATGTTATATATATATATATATATATATATATATATATATATATATATATATATATATATATATTAGCATGGGTGCCCCGCGTTGCCCGGGTGTTTGGAGGTGTATGCTAAGCCAAAAGAAAAACAAAAAAAGGTCAATTTTTTTTAAACTTTGACCCCTATTATGACTCCTTAAAATTTAGTGTTTTTGGCTCAAATCAAGTTATTAAGTTAGATCCATGTCAAAGGAACCTATATCTAATATTTCAGGTGTTTAGACCCAAAATTGTCGGAGGAGTTTGGTAAAGTTCTCAAAAGTCAAATCGTTGAACTCTGGCCCCTTAACAGCCAAATTTCTTGCCGAGAGCCGATCACACAAATTTTCCCAAATCTCAGTACCCTGTATGTCAAATTTCGAGTCTGCAGACTTAAAACTGACAGAGTAATTGCGTAAGGAAATGTACACAGGCACACAGACAGACACGTTCACTTATATATATATATATATATATATATATATATATGTATGTATATATATATATGTATGTATGTATATATACATATATTTAATCATCTTTTAACCGTGTTTAAATGCAAAAGAAAAAGACCGCCGTGAGACGGTTTGGACCTAATAACTAATATTCGTAAGCCAACAGTCTAACCCACTCTGCCAAGGTAACCTCCTGGCATGACGTTTCAAATTTCTATATTTTACGCATGTGAAAGAGGAATAGTGTTCACGCCTGCGCAAATGGTAAAATCGTTTAAAAGGACAAATTTTACGTGACCCCGATCAGATTTTGCAGTTGTTAAACTAGAAAAAGAATATCTTTTCTGAATCTTCGATATTAAACGTCCGAATGATTAACGATTCCAAAACTACCATACTGTTGGTGGTCTATTTTCTATTTAAAATTCAACCTGGACATACAAACATACACACGCACACACAAACGGAAAGGCTGGATTATATTATTTACATAAATTATATAGAAGAGAAATTGAATAAAATAAATATTCAACTCAATTAGCTGATAATTGGTACTGTGTATGACCTTAAACTATATCCAGTGGCAAGGCCCCAGCGTGCGGTCTTTGATGAGTGTGGAGCCACCATTTAATTGCCATTGCTCCCAGGTCCACTCCGCCCGGAGTGTTAGTAACTGTTAGGGTCCCACCTATGGGTTAGCCGACTTGAAAACAACAAGTATATTCTATTAAAAATTTTTTCTTCAAAATCTTTGGATCCGACATTAAATAACCCGAAAAGGGTTTATATGCCGTAAAACAAAAATAACCAACCATAGCTGATAATTGACACGTTTAGCGCCGGTCAATAAGTTGTGATTGCCATGTGAGATTCAGTTAAAAATAGGCAACCTGTTACACAGCAATAGGATTTTTCTGGGTCGATTAGAGCGCAGTGCATTAAGCAGATGAAGATTAAGATAGTTTTCAAAAATGTGTAAAGAAATATTACGCGCGTTACGTATCCAATGATACCGAACATATTCTGATGTTATTTTCTGACTATCGGAGATAATCAAATTGATTAAAATACCGACATATGTTAGTAAAATAAACGAAAATAAAGTAAAAAGAAAACAACTTTAACACATAAATAACTTCACCTCAATTATAGTAATCAGAAAAGAAAATTTATGTTATTACGTTGGAAAAAAAATATACTATTTCCGACTAGCCAAGTTCTTGAATATTCGAATCCAAACTACAAATTGTAAAGCTTAACAAACATAGTGGTCCTGGATATGACCTTTAACTATATCACGTCGTGAGGCCCTAGCTTGCGGGCTTTGGGAAGTGTGGAGCCACCCTTTAATTACCATTGCTCCCAGGTCCACTCTGACCCGGAGTGGTAGTACCTGTTAGGGTCCCAACTATGGAGTAAGTAGAAACCGACATGAAAACAACAAATATATTCTATTAAAAAAAAATTCTTCAAAATCTTTGGATTCGGCATTAAATAACTCCAAAAGGGTTGATATGCCGTAAAACAAAAACAACTAACAAACATAGTATTCGTAAACTGTTTTAAAACATATACATCTCCGATATCTTCCTTATTTTTTGTTATTTGAGAACAAAGTCTCTTTAAGATCTATCACTGTCGATATTAGAATTATGTTGATCAGTAAATCAAACATTACATTTTCGTCCTGTTGTAAATAGAAAAAAAAGTGTTATATATCAGATTATATACTCAGCTTGTATATATATATATATATATATATTTACGTTCATCAGTTATTTGGTGTAAACGTCTGTATTAATACGGGTTGTATCGTCTGCAGCGGTTGTATCATCCACTCCATATATATTTCATTGTGACTGCGTGTGTGCGTCGGCATTTCAGATAGGAAAATAACAGTTAATTAAACATTCATTGTATGTCACGAGCACTGTTGTTTACAAAGATGAACAGCATCCTTTCGAGAGGCACGTCAGACGAAGAGGGGAAAATACTGTTTTCATTGATTGGTTTTGACTGACCTGTCTATAAAAATTGCATTGAAGATTTCTTTCGCCGGAGAAGAACGATATCCGATATCTAGATTATAATTTCTGTATAAACTTTATTTCCTGATTTTCTCTGTCTCGGAGTTTCACAAACTCTCTCCTCATTTTTTTATTTTCTATAATATCTAAAACTAATGCTTTCCTGGTCTTCAAAATGCCCAAATCTCTACTGATTAAATTCCCATTCGCTTTCTTGCTCCGTGACTATCTAACTGACTACTTTTATAAATCAAAACATCTTATTGTTTAATTCTCTGATGTTATCAAACAGGTCGCCCCATGTTTATGTAAATTACTGTTTATGGAAATTAATGTTCCTGAGTTGTATTATAACATAAATTTGTGTTTGTTAGCTAAGTTATTTATCTTGTTTAAACATAATGTCGTATTACGACATTACAATTTCATTATCGAAATATATCGATACAAATTGAACACTACCAGCATGGCACTGGATGGCAGTAATTACTGAGAATGCAGTTAAGAGATTCGGAGTTCCTATCGCGTTGCGATTACCACCTGAAAAAGGCCAGAAGAATAGTTGGCTGACACATCGTTAAACAACAACTAAGAAAGATATTTATAATTAATAATAATTGATAATAATTAATAATAAATAAGATATTGAAAATTGATAATAATTAAGAAAATTATATATATATATATATATATATATATATATATATATATATATATATATATATATATATATACGTGTATCAGCTTGTTTGTATACACATCCATAATTATACCAGTTGTGTCGTCTCTAGCGGTCGAATCTATATATTGTGTGTTTTTTTTGTGGCCGCGTGAGTGCATCTATATTTCAGAGAGTGGAATAAAATTAATATGAAGCATTCACTGTATACTACGGACAATGCCACTTACAGTGTCACTTACAAGTATGAATAACATCCGTTTTGATGACACTTCTTTTCCATTGGTTAGTCTGTAAATAGTTGCAATGGGGATTTATTCCATCCGAAAATGACTGCAGTCGACATTCAGGTTATAATTTTACATATAAACATTATTTCCTTATATTCTTCTTTTTCGGAGTTCACGCATTCTCTTCTTATTCCTACATTTACTATAATGACCAAAGCTAAGCTTTCCTGATCTTCGAGAGACCAAAATCTATTTCGATCCAATTCCTGTCCGCTCTCTTGTTTTTTTTTGTTTTTTTTTTGTTTTTTTTTGCTATCTAACTTATCTTTCTCTGACTGACTTCTTAATCAACTACGACACAATCAACAAAGTCACCCTGTGTTTATGTACATTACTGTTCATGAAAAACTTAAATTCCGAACCCGTATCATAATATACAACTTGTTTGTGTTGTGATGACTTACTTTTTTGTTTAAATATTTATCCTAATAATACCATATTGCGACTTAAAAATTTGTTAATCGAATATATCATTAACAACTGAACAGTTTCAGAACCACGACCGGTAACTCGCCGCTGTCCCGGCAAGTAAATATTCTACAGAGAAAGCTACAAATTTCGTGTTCATTTTATTTATTAACTTGCTAAGGGCCGTATAAACAATAATAAAAAAAATGATCTTGATTTGGAACATATTTGTTATTCCTAAGATAGAGGGATTTTTAATGACTATGCATAATTAGCTATTTCGATAAAAATGATATTCTACCTAGCCTAGCACAGGTATCATACACGTATGAAATAATAGTATCTGACCTAGGATAGGTAATTTACAACATGTACATGAAATAATTTTACCTTATCAAGAACGGGTAATGCACAACATATATTTTATTTATTTACCTACCATCGAACGCATATTAAATACATATACGAAACAATTTAACATTCTCTCGACAGGTATTGTACAACTTATATGAAATAATTTCTCTTCTCACCTAGCCTATCATAATTTTAAGAAAATTAAATTAATTCTTAGAAGAGGGATCATTAGGAATTATTTATTTATTTATTTGTTGAATATTCACTCATAAATTATTTATTTGTTTAATATTCACTGATAAATTATTTATTTGTTTAATATTCACTGATAAATTATTTATTTGTTGAATATTCACTCATAAATTATTTATTTGTTGAATATTCACTCATAAATTATTTATTTGTTGAATATTCACTCATAAATTATTTATTTGTTTAATATTCATTCATAAATTATTTATTTGTTGAATATTCACCCATAAATTATTTATTTGTTTAATATTCACTCATAAATTATTTATTTGTTTAATATTCACTCATAAATTATTTATTTGTGTAATATTCATTCATAAATTATTTATTTGTTGGATATTCACCCATAAATTATTTATTTGTTGAATATTGACTCATAAATTATTTATTTGTTTAATATTCACTCATAAATTATTTATTTGTGTAATATTCACTCATAAATTATTTATTTGTTTAATATTCACTCATAAATTATTTATTTGTTAAATATTAACTCATAAATTATTTATTTGTTAAATATTAACTCATAAATTATTTATTTGTTTAATATTCACTTATAAATTATATATTTGTTGAATATTCACCCATAAATTATTTATTTGTTGAATATTCACTCATAAATTATTTATTTGTTTAATATTCACTCATAAATGTTCAACAGAGAGAAACTACAAATCTAGTATTCGAAAAGAAACTTTACAGTATATTTTATTTATAAACTTACGTATTGCAATTCACCGATTAAATTGTTTTCAATTATATTATAAAAACTGTTCGGGTTATATATGTGATTTCTTTAAAGTATAATTTTTTAAGTTTATTAAAAAAAAATCGCCATCAGCATCAATTACAGTTTCTATTACATACCTAAACCGTTGGCAGTCACGTTTAAGATGGTCCTCGTCGATATCCTGCATTACTCTGACTATGTCTGCTTTCAGAGAATCGTTAGTGTTATGAGGATGTTTATTAACATCTCTCTCAACAACGCCCCACAAATAATAATCAAAGGAGTTAGGTCTGGAGAGTTTAGTCAGACTTCAACAGTAATTCTCTTGTATAAGTTCGCCAAAAATGGGAGATAATCAAGAGACAAGAAACAAACGAGTAATCCAGTCAAAAGTGGCTGGAAAATAAAGAGATCAGACCAGACAATGGACTAAAACAAATGCTTAGATCATGTAGTGGTGGCTCAACTAATTTCCATTTGATGTCGTTGAGCAATTAAGAAAAAAGAAGTCGTACGACTAGGCCAGAGATTATGCTAACTAATTTATTCAAATGAGTTCGGAGAGGAAGTTAAAAAATCAATTTGGGCATTCGGCATGGAAACCCATCGATGACAAGAAGAGAAACATCAATACATTGGGTGATAGGATTGGTAGAAGAGACGAGAGTTGTCATAGAAAATGAGAAAATACTACATAGGAAAAAGGTAAAATCACACGACGGAAAACAAAGTAGCAGATCAATCTGGTTATATAATTAAAAGGAGAGAAATAAGACTCGGTTTGTCCGTTTTCATTTCTCTATAATAAACAGACTTCATGGCAGATCTGTTATATTATGTATAAGCAGTAAACGGACTTTAGTGCGAAAAAAAAATATTCTGTTACTTTTTCGGAATTTGCAGAGACTATGTATACAAACAGTAAATACTCTTCAATAACACGTAGATTTAGTATTGTTTCGATTTTAATAATTTTGCATTCTATACATTTAACACTTTAATTTCCGACGGTAAAACTTATATATTTCTTAAATTATTTAAGCAATTTCTAAAAATGCATTTTCGCTATTGAAAAAGTTAATAGTTTTTTTTCCTTTCAACGTATGAAAAAGTCGTTAAATGTTTTGAGAAGAGCGTTGGGATGTCTTTTTCTTTTACAAACGAAAAAAAGTAATAAATAAAGGAAAGAATTTAGAACGACGGAAAAGAATAAAATGGAAAAGTAAAAGAATAAGATGGACCATGCACTCGTTTGGATTTATGTATTCATGGTTTTTGGAGTTTTCCTATTCTGCTTTTTATTTTCATCGGAGTAATGTTTAAATTCGTATAAAGAAATTTTCAGCATATAAAAGTGTGTAAGTCAGTGCGGACGCGGGTCTGTCCGCAGTAGTAAAATATCAGGCCTTGCATGATGTCACGACGTGTAAGAAAAGAAACAAATATATAAAATGAAAACAAAAAAAAATAAAAAAAACGTGTGCGTAGATGGAGGCTGGCGTTTTATTCGGAAAGTAATCAGGAAATAAATATCGTTATTTCAAGGGACCGAAAGTGACTCGAGTTATTTCTTGTATTAATCTATTTTACAAAAAAGTCTAACGTGTATTGGGTTTGAAGTGCACGTAAAGACGTGAGTAAGCATGTGTTACGTTACACAAGAACAGAAAATGGAAAAAGGCTTCACATGTAATAGATACTTCTCTTTAAGATGATAAAGCATTAAAAACTTGCCAATATGTAATTTCTATCGCATATTAGGTATCCAGCCAATGTGTGTAATGCCTATTTATTGCTTTAATACGAAGGCAGATTTATACAAAAAAGTTTCTTTTTAATGTGGTAAAAATACAGTATTTCTACAAAAAAGTTTTTAGTTTAATTTTACCAATTAATTATTTTTCCACGCTTATAGAAATGAAGTAATAAGGATGAATAGTAATATTAGAACACATACCGGATACTGTATGCACACATATTTTAAAAAATACGGAGTAGAACTCAGTTTTGTTTTCAATTTCTTAAGTTTGTTTGGTTTATTTTTGCATGAATAAAATCTCGATTGATCAATTGTCCAATCGTTATTCTTTTAAGAACGACTTGTTTTTTGTTTTGGGTACACTCAATGAAAATTTCCGTGTAAAAGTGTCGTGTTATCATATTTGTTTCTGGGTTTAATCACTTTTTTACTTTTTTCACTCTCTTAAAAATAATACATATATGACAGTTTTTACGTAATTATGTGCGATTTAAAGTTTCAAGCTTAGATATGCCTAAATATTAACCTTGTTATCATACACTCTCAACACAGTGAGGATTAATTCATCATTTCATACGAATGTGTCTTTATGACTAAAATTATATTATTTATATATATTATTTTTATTTTATATATATTATCTATTAATGTTATTTATTACACACACACACACACACATATATATATATATATATATATACACACAATAAAAACTACTTTATTATCGCGAAAGTATGTGGTCACTTCTCGTTAAATCATTGCTTACTAAAAAATATATTTGTATATATAAATATGTGTTCACTCTCAGAACTATATGATCTATCACTTCCTGAAGGGTTGGAAAGAAAAACAAGCGTTTCACGCGGTATTAGCACTGAACGTCATAGTAAATAATTGGCGATTTTTATATATTTGGATTTTTTTACCTGCTGTAATGAAATCGACACACATTTTATATGTATATATATATATATATATATATATATATAATGTATCTTTGGACAGCAAATAATCAGTCAAGCAAGTCTGATTTAACACGACAGCCTTCTCATTTCCAATTTTGTTGGAGAGCTTTTCAATTTACCGAGTGTTTTTTTTTTGTTTCCGCTAGCATGTTGTATATTATGGCGCCCAGGATTTGTTGTTCGACCATATTCGTCTCAAGCACTTTTTATCGGTACATTTGATCGTCGTCAGCTATTGTTGTTGTCGTTTTCATTTTGTTTACTCAGGCTTGGTGTATTTATAGTTAGTGTTTTTTATTATAAAGATGGGGGCAGAATGGGCAGGTTATTTTTATTTTTAATTTTGATCTTCTTATTTCATATTTTATTTATTTAGTTTATTTAGTGTTAGTTATTGAATACAATTATTATATTTTTGAGGTTGTTGAGGTTTTAGTTGGAAGTGATAATCGTGTAAGATCTTCCAATATACATAAGCAAGATGGTAATATTCAGTTACATTCTATTCAATTCGGCAGAGGATGTCTTTTTGATGCCTTCTCATTTGGATGTTTCGGGCCATGTGATATAAACAAAAGAACATGGAAGTTTTCCTGATTTGTAAAACTAATGGATATTATCAGATTAGAAAAATATATTTGAGCGAATTAGTTCAGCATTTTCCGGTCTCCGGGGAAACATTTTTGATTTGGAAAAATGTTTCTCTCTTAAAACCTTCTCCTTATAAGTAAACTCGATATATTAAGAAGAAATAGTTATGTACAATATATTAACAATCGATACGATTGATCTCTTAATTGATTTATTTTAACTGCTTATATCTTTTCGTTAAAAACCTTCCACCAGTAATTTTATATGGAAAAAATTGAAATATTGTAGGGAAATCTACCTGGATTAAAAATCATATCTAACAGAATGTCAGAATAATATAGAACATTGAAATATAATTCAATATTGCAAATATTTTGGAAGACGTCTAAAATATAAAAATAATTTCAGTAAGCTATAAATTGCGTTCTTAGAGGGACCCCTTAACTTTCAAATAAAGATCTAAATGTTTATAGTCAGTGACCAAATTATTAAAACAGTATTATTTATCGCACAGAAAAATAATAGGACGAAATATATAAGAAAATGAAGCGAAAAGTTTGTTTCAGAGTATTTTTAAATAGGTAAACGAAACATTTCTTGAGCTCAATTGATTATTTATTCATAATATAAATTCAAAGAAAAAAGAATATTAAAAGAAAATAATATTTTACCTATTTTAGGCTAGGTTTTTGAGCATTTTACATTTTCTTATTTTCACCTTGTTTTTCGAGAAAAGGGTGACGTCAAACTGTTCTTCTCAAAGTTCCCTCAGTCTAGCAAAATTTCTGAAAATAAAAGAAAACCAAAACAATAAAAAGATCCGACAAATTTCAAGAAGAAATGAATATAAAAACGCTTTAATAAAAAAAAGTTTGCATAAGTTTTTCATAAGTTTTTCATTAGTTTTTCAATACAAACTTATGCTAAATGAAAGTGTCGTCTTCTTCAAAATATGAATAAAGCAAGAAAAATCCACAAACACCCAAAGTATTGATCCAGAATTGTTGTTCCTGTAGAAAACTCAAAACTGAGTGGATTATTCTTGTGTTAAATATTTCTTTTTATCAATCGCATGCAGGCCTGTATGAGTTTTTTTATTTGTGTTTATTTAAATAAATTTCTAATTTAATTGGTTCACGTATAATATAATAATTCAAGCGATTATTCTATTTCTTATTTTTATGTTTATTCTAATTCAGGATAAAAAACGGACTTGTTTCTTGCAATATATTAAAGATTGAGAGAGTTTTCTTGATTTCCAAATTGTAAATATATTTTTCTTGCTACTGCTTGCGATACCATATATGAATGGGTTACTCTTTTGGCACATAAATCAGTTGTAACTAAATACATACGTCCCCCCTCGATTAACTGCTCGGAAAACAACTGTCAAATCAGATAATTATATTATGTTACACTGTAAATTGATGTTTTATTGAGTGCACGTCATCTCTTTTGCATATTAGATGAAGAATTACATTTATTCCGCTCTGATTCTATAAAAATATTTCAGTTGAATGAAAAATTGGTTTAAATAATGTGATAAAAATATTCTGGGTTTCTATACATCTAGAACCGGATACTGTTGGTACTGGATGCAAGTATTACACAAAGCCAGAAAATTAACAAAATATAATTTCTCACCTTTATTACGTCTGCCTTGGAAAAATTTAGTTACGAAAAGCTCTTAAATCCTATGTTAAGAATGGGTTTCTAAATAATAACGTTATTTAACACGATCCGTATACTGCTTGAGAACACATTTGCAAAGCATTAGCGCATGAAAATAGTACAGATTGAAATGATGCACGCAATATGTACTGTATATGAAGTAATTTAGATGACTAAATTAGAATGGTTATTTATAAAAACTTTAAAAAGTTGTGTTACTTATTGACATGGGCGAGCATTGGCTGGAAAATCGCTTTTCCTAAATTTTAGGACATTTTCATCCTTTAGCGGACACCGACATTGGTATTAGTCATTGCTCCCCTTGTTCAATAATTAAACAGAAAAAAAAACCTTTTTTTTCGGTCTGAAGAGCGCATATTAGTGCGAAACAATGCAATGTGAAAAAAAAAACCCAGGTAGAACAATATTGATTTTAAAGGTCGTTTATATTATATTTGTTACAAAATTTTTAGAGATTTTACTTTGTTAAATAATGACAATTTAGAAAACATAATTTCCCAAGTGTTACACGCATTCCAATATTGCATGTTGGAAACTATTAATAAATTTTAAGAGCGCGACATTCATGACAACTTTCATTTGCATTGTGTTACTCGCACACATTTATAAAAAATCTAATTTTTTAAAACACATTTTAAAAATTTTATTGTAATTAAATAAATGGGGAAAATAGCTATAACCAAAGTATCATGTGTATGCCATTCATGCTTTTGATATCTATATATCTATGTATCTATATATATATATATATATATATATGCATATATATATATATATTTATATTTATATATATATATATATATATATATATATATATATATATTAAAGTCATGGACTTTGTCAAATATCATATGTAAACATGAAAATGAAATCCATTTTGTTAATCTTATTTTCATTAAATGAATGTTAAAATAATTAATGTTTTATTGTGTGTTATTGTATTTTTTATATTTATTTCGATTTTTGATTATGCCGATTGTATTCCAACGAGTATCAAACAATATCTCCTGTGACAGTAATGCACAGAAAAACGCTTGCGATTTTAATGTGGTTACAGTCATTAAATGGTAACTTCGAGCTCTTATGTTCAAGTTTCCTTTAAATTTGTATGATATGGTGTGTGCATTAAAATTTTAAGTGAAGTATATAATAGTTTCATATAAAGAGTAGGTTTCTTAACAATAGCGTTATTAGATTAACACAGTGTTTATTCCGTATGAGTTCACATTTGTTAAAATATAAGCGCATGAATATAGTATATATACAAAAAACAATATATATATATATATATATATAAACTGTACAATATACGAAACATTTTGATGGCGTTTTGAATCTTATAAATATTGTGATCTCGCTGCTTGATAAAATACATGCATCGATGGGCACTCGTGGCAATTAGCATGTCTTGGTGGAAGCAAGCGGGCAATATGTAAAAAAATATATACTTGAAGTTTTAAAAATATTTTAACAAATTAAAAGAAAACGTTTTATTTCTTATATAGCGGTTGGTATATTTTAGCGTTTATTGTTTTTTCTGTCTATTCTCTATTTTATCCCAACTAAATTTCTCCTCTTTGATTTTCTTCTATTCTAATCTCATTTTTACTATTTCAAATCTGGATGTTTTTAATGTCTGTTTTTTTATTTACATTTATATAATGTCGACTTTTTTCTCCTCTTCAGAGGAAAAGTATTTTGTCTGGATATTCCATCGGCTAAAGACGTTGATTATTTTTTTTCCATTTCTGTAACCCTTTATTGATTTGATAATGCAATAGATTACTAGCTAACTTTACTCGTTGTCTTTTTACCTTACTCTCTGCCTCTCTTTGTCTTTCTGTTATTCCCTTTCTATCCCCCCCTTTCTCTCACTTTCTGTATATATATATATATATATATATGTATATATATATATATATATATATATGCTTGTTAGTGAGTGTGTATAAATATCATTGTTTTGCTACCAAACCAGATACTGTTTATTTTCAACTTTGCACGTACGCACTTTTTATTTTTTAGTAGTTGATATTTTGATATCGTACAGAGACATTTATTTCTGTATCCACCGTCTGTCGTCGTTTTTACTAAAACGAAAATAATACAAGTGTTTAACTTACATTGAATTTATATTGAACGCCATCTGGTTGATTTTACCTAGACAATCCCGGCTTCTATTTATCTTATTCTAGTATTGATGGTTGAAAACGAAGTTCTATGCAGTTTCACTTCAGGTTAAAACAACTTGATTGCAGAAATTGCTTACTGGAAGTGATGTCATGAATAGTTCATCATCTGAATCTGCAGGGCTGCCATTCCAGCATAAAGATAAAGGGAAACGTTTATAATATTGTAGGAGTCGAATTTCTGCAATTTTTCGTTATAGTTGTTCCTACTTGTTCACTCCAAAAAGACATGCTGACACTAGGACATATACGGCTTCTGTTTGAGACCATATTAACTGGAGACTATGCAAGGAGATGTGTGAGATGTCGGTTTCGATTTTATCTGAAATGCTGTATGTTAGTACACACTAGAACGAAATTCCCAAAGTCTAGCAATCTAAAGAAAGAACTATGACAGTATAGGGTAATCCGGCACCTAGAGATCTTTTAAGTAAGGTGATTTTTCTACAAAACGAGGTGATTAGGTTTATGTACAAGTGCAAAAGCGCAATCCATTGAAGTACCTATATAAAAAAAGCACTGAGACACAACGTTACAGCGATGCTACACAGTTTGAATATTTGTTTATTGTGCGGAACCAAGTTAATTAGATAGTTTTTTTTTTTAAATTCGATATAGAAAAAGGAAGTTGTTATTAGAGTTATGACTGGAACTAATTTTGGGGGATATATCTTCGCTAATTTTTAGGTTTTCCTTAAGAGGGTTTTTTATTATGCGATATAATTTGGGAATAAAAGGGATTAAGAGAAATATTTTCAGTGAAAAAGATTTTAGTGCTTATAATAAGATGTGGGAAAATACGAGACATTTCCACACGGTAAATAACACAAAATAATGAGTTCAGAAGGCATATATTCGCAAAAATAATATTTAGTCTATGCGTAAAAAAGAAGTTTGCATAAATAGAAAAAACAAGAGAATGTTTGATAATGCTTTTAAAATTCTTGTACAAACAAACATTGAAGTCGTCTGAATTGTTCAGAAGCCGTGAGGTGCAGGATTCAAGAAAATGATATTCAAAACTTCCCTGAGATTCATTGTAGGTCGTTTATGAGAGACAGTGTACATTTGGTGTTGTATTAGAATAGTAGTTCAGTAAGTAAGAATATAAATATTTCAATGGATGATTGATTTAAATAAGTATACGATATTAAGGGACTCAATCAATCATAATGTGTGTTTCTGTGTTCGCTAACGTTTGAGTGTATATGAGTGGAAAGATTTTGCAGAGGTAAACACCTAAAACTCAACAGAAAAAGGATATTGATCTTTGCATCCAAAATGAATGTTAGTAATGAGGTAAAGAGATTAATCGCGTCTTGTAGCCCTTCACTTTGGATTTAAAGTACAAACTCCTTTTTCTACCTTAATATCCCATTCCCTTATTATTATTTATTTGAAAATAACTTTTTCCAATCATAAAATTTAAATATGCATGGAGAGAGAGAGAGAGAGTGATAGAGAGAGAGAGATTGATATATAAATATTTAGAAATTTTACTAATTTCGGACAAAGTCTTTTTTATAGAATTACTATATATGAACTATACCTTACCGTGGTTGCACAAACATATATGTCTTCATGTAAGGTAAAATGAAAATGAAGTTATCTGAATCTCTTAAAAATAATGAGTAATGATTGCATATAAGTTCTATTATCAAGCGATAAAGTTTTAACGTTAAGCATATAGCGCTGTTTTATTTCCCGGCACAAATCCGCTATAATCGGATTATCTAACTATAAAAATGATTGCTTTTAATGTGGATGCCTAAAATGATGATAATATGATATAATCTAACAATATTTTGGCGAATTTTCCTTCATAGGCACACACAAATATACATGCATACATGCATGCATACATACACACACATATATATATATATATATATATTTATTGATTGCTTGCTTGATTGATTGATTGATTTATAAGTCTGTTGTGCGCTAGTATAATATTACAAATAACCCAAAGCGATTGTTTATGTTTTTTTCTATTTACGTATTTAAAATACTATGCTGATATGGATATAAATTGTGATAATAATTTCAAATATTGTAGATTTTTAGTCTGATGCCGCGATGCAATACGAATAATTACTTATCGAAGCAACTGAGCTTTTAACAATTAAGTGTTAACAGTAAAAAACAGTTTCACTAAATATATTTATATTACAAACTCTGATGATTATAATAATAATAATTGTAATAACGTTAATAATAATAAGTGCAATAAAATTATTATTATTATTATTATTAATACTAATAATAATAATAATAATAATAATAGTAATAATAATAATTGTAATATTTATTCTTATAACAATTATTACAAGCAGAATCCATAAAAATTCCACGGTAGTTGAAATTTATTGAAACACACCCCAGTAAGAAACTTCTTATCACATAATCAAACGATTACAGTGAAGTTGGACCATGTCAACTTAAAGAATTAACTAAATCACGAAGCTCTGGATCTTCAGGTCCAGGTATCTCTACTGACACAATTGCATCAATTTGTTGAATTTTTCTAAGCTAATCCTGATCTCGCAGCATTATAATCATGTGTCAGGATAGTGGCCGTCTTTTTTTTTATAAATTCAATAACATGAACATATGTAAGAGGAATCCCCAGTATTACATGTATGTCTTTAATGTATTTCAAAAGTTCAGCTCGATGTTCATGATACACATATGATATTAAATCTGATCGATTTCTCATGGCTCCACGATGTTTTTTACAATTTCAGGGCATCTTTGATTACATGTGTATGCCATTAATACGTCTGGTTTTTCGTATTCATAGAAAACTGTCATTGCATAGCGATAAAGTTGTTGTGGATTCATACAACTTCCTGAAAAGGAAGATGGTGGAATAAATGATGCCCCAGGATCACCATCATAATCCCTTACCAACTGATTTATTAAGCCAGAATTATGAGTAGCTCTTATTTGACTTTGATGGCTTCTAAACTTTCACTTAAGCATGAAATACCTATTGTTTAAATAATTTACCAGGTCTATGAGTAATTCCGAAGTTATCTCTAATTGCAAAATGAGAACTGTAACACTCTTACATTGTAATTTTATTGCAAAACCTTGTTTGTTATTCTGCGCTAGGCTGCATGTTTATGTACCAGTCTTGTAAACTATTTGGAAATAATATCGAGTATATCATGGGGTACCATTAGTAAGACAAACAAGAAATTCACTGGGTGTAAAAATTAAAAATGGAAACCTTTCTTCAATTTATGTCTTACAAATATAGAAAAAATTCTAATGCGTCACCAATGTTCTTTTGTTAAATCATTTTATTTATTTATTAGGGGATTAAAAAAAAATTAAGTAAAAGAAGAAAAAAATGCAGAAAAAAATCTGGTCTATTCACTTTGCCATAAACATTGATTTACTTTTCATTCATTTATATTTAAATACATGTTTAAATTATGGGATGTTCCGAAAATTGCAATGTTATGGGCCTCGTGCAAGTGAATTCATGCACATCTGTTGATTTCACGATATAACGTTTAAAAATTTAATTTTCATATATATTCAATATCCAACAATTAATGCCATGATACTTTTTAATTTAAAAATGTTTGAATATAGTAAACTAATCTTTGACAACAAGCAAAACTGAATACTCTACAAATAAACTGAGTATTACGCGTAGAAATGTTAACAAATATATTGAAAATTTAAGTATAAATACCAATTACAAATATTGAAATGAACATAATTATTCAATTCTAATAAATGGCTGAATATTTATAAAGCATTTGAATGGCAGCCTAAACATTTGAAGCAATCTATACCGAATAACTTTTTTGTTTTGATATTCATATAAACCCTTTTTCTATAAATTCCGAAAGAAAAAAACAATTTTGTTTTACAAAAGTCGTGAAATTGCAGTTATCTATAAAAGATCAAACTAATTTGCATATTCTTTTAAAAATTCATTTTAATTAATTCCTTATTAGTCTTTTCAGTTTTCTTATGGAATGATAATCTTTAATTAAGTATTACGTGTAATCATATTCATGCAGATATTATACATGATTCATGCTTGTGTAATATTTGCGTAAATTTTTTTTATAAACACAACCTTTTCTAAACATATTTATGCATCCGTATATATTTTATATACGTATATATTTTTTAATTGCCTGCCAAACGTCTCTGTCAGTTTTTTGGTCTACATAATGAAACTTAATATATAAGGTATTCGAACTCATCCAAAACTTTATACTTGAGATTTTGTCGGGGAAAATTGGTGCAAAAGTGTGAAAATTAAAAAAAAAATTGACAGGTGCAGTTCGACCGACGGCATTACGGATATGCATGCCGAACGTAATAGCTTTAATTCATGTTTTAATTTTTGCCTTGCAGCAAAATGTCTTCATAACTCAGTCATTAACGTCAAAAGAAAAAGTAAATCGTGAGTTAACGTTTTGGTTTCGATTCTTGGTTGTGGCGCATAGGTCATTATTTTTAAAACTTTTTAAATCATTACTACATATTAGGTCCAAACAAGGTATGAAACCACTTGATATTTTTCATGGAAAACATGCAGAAAATTGAAT
Organism: Euprymna scolopes; assembly: GCF_053919585.1. Lineage (NCBI taxonomy): Eukaryota > Metazoa > Mollusca > Cephalopoda > Sepiida > Sepiolidae > Euprymna > Euprymna scolopes. The sequence continues at coordinate 63,743,844 of NC_136486.1, read as the reverse complement.
ATTTTTATGAAAATCGCTCCATGAAACCACATGAAATATTTATGAAAATCGCTTTAGACAATGCATGAAGTCACATGATTTTTTTACGAAAATCGCTCCAGCCAAGGCATGAAGTCACATAAAAAATTTTATGAAAATCGATTCAAACAAGACACGAAGTCATATGAAAATTTTTATGAAAATTGCCTAAGACAAGGCATTAATTCACATGAAATTTTTTATGAAAATCAATTCAAACAAGGCAGGAAGTCACATGATTTTTTTCATGGAAATCGCAACAGACAAGGCATACAGCCACTTACTTTTTTTTTTAGGAAAGTCGCTTAAAACAACGCATGAAGTCACTTGAATTTTTATAAAAATCGAACCAGACAAGAGGGTGATGCCCATGCCTTTTTTATGAAACTCGCTCAAGACCAGGCATGACGCTACTTGAAATTTTTCATGGAAATCTCTCCTGACAAGGCATGAATCCACATGAAATTTTGTATCAAATTCGCTCCGGACAAAGCATGAAGTCAGTTGAATTTTTCATTGAAAAAATCATGTTCATTAATCAAATTTGGCTGATTTTTTAAAATGTCACATTCCAAATAGCAGATACATTGATTCAGTTTGTTGACTGCTTACTTGTCACATCCCAAATATCACGTAAAGTCATCAAGTAATATTACATAGTGGGGTAGCAAATCGACGTATGTTAAAACCAAGCAACCATATATTACAGAGTCGTTAGTACACATCCAGACATATATTACTACGTTGCCTTGTGTATACGTGTAAGTAAATGTCTATTGTGGTGTTTTTTTTTTCTGTCAGAACTATGCATTACAGTCTATTTACGGCCCGTGATCACTCTAAGTGTTCTTATGCCCGCGCGCGCATGTGTGTGTGTGTGTGTGTGTGTGTGTGTGTGTGTGTGTGTGTGTGTGTGTGTGTGTGTGTGTGTGATACATGTATTTCGACATATCATTTCTTCCGCGTCATTGGTCCTTTCTCTTTTTACCCACTTGAGAATTTCATGTGTTCTTGGATGGAAGGCGAAACCTGTAGACTCCAAGTCAGTGATTGATTTTATATAGTTTTTTTTTTTTATCTCACTTACCAAGTGTTGTTGGCAGAATAAATGGAAAGTGAAGATCTCTGGCCTTTGGGTTCCTTCGTCTCAATTTAAAGACACGACCGCTCATTTTCATGGAGGGGGCCAACCATTAATACATTCGCTTTGCCTGACGTCCGGATTTCAACTTCAATTCTATGTCCAGCAAACTAGAACACGTGACAGACCTAAACGTCAAATTCCGATCAGTTGTTTTAGAGCTTCCGATAAAATGTGTCCAGTTTAAAGTTTTTACAATTTTATCAAAACATAATTCATATCTCTTCGTTTACTTCGGCAGTTATAAAGATAGATAGATAGATAGATAAATAGATGGATAAACAGCTAAACAAGGAAACAGATAGATAGATCGATAGATAGACAAATAACAGATCATTTCTATTCTGCTAAACCAAGTATATTACAGCAATGATGAGTGGTTCTTTTATACATTCTAAAAAAAATCACGTATATTGTTGCAAAATACCTGCCGAGAGTACATAAAATTGTTTCATATATGTATTTACATTACCTGTCCGAGGGTAGGTAAAATATTTAAAATATGTGTTGTATATTACCCGTCTTTGGGAAGGTAAACTTATGTCATTAATGCCTCCGTTCAGTCTCGAAAGACAAAAGATACCCCCTGTATGGGTAGTTGCGCGTGTAATTGTGAGGTAAGGGTTGCGCAATCCACCAGCCACACCTTTCTTTAATCGGCGCTGTTTGAGCCCAGTGGAAATGAGAAATCTAGAACGACTAGAAACAATGCCGAGATAAGCAGTGAGTACATAGAGCACTTGGAAATCCCAAAGGGTCACCCATTTATTACTGACCAGGTTAATTACGTTGCTTAACTTCGGTGATCCAGCGAGAGAAAGTGTGTCAACGCGATTATGCTTTATTATTATTAATAATTATGTCGTATTATATGCAACAACTACCGCGGTATCTCACTGTTGAGTTTCGTTGGCAAGCTATTCGCACGTATAGTATTACTGCGACTACACGTTCTTGCCGACCGAATCTACCCAGAATCTACATGCGGCTTTCGTTCAGAAAGATCAACAATCGATATGATCTTCTCCCTACGCCAACTGCAAGAGAAGTGCAGAGAGCAAAACCAGCCTCTGTATGTTGCCTTCATAGACCTGACCAAGGCATTCGATCTCGTGAGCAGAGATGGACTATTCAAAATTCTCCCACTGATCGGATGCCCACCAAAACTCCTCAGCATCATAAGATCCTTTCATGATGGCATGAGGAGCACTGTGCAATTTAAAGGTGGCATGTCTGCTGAGTTCGGAGTGAGGAGTGGTGTCAAACAGGGTTGTGTGTTGGCCCCAACACTCTTCGGCATCTTCTTCTCCCTACTCCTGAAGCATGCTTTCATGAACACAACGGATGGTATCTGCTTGCACTCCAGGTCAGATGGTGGTCTCTTCAACATCGCCAGACTCCGCTCCAGGACAAATACCAGGACAGTTCGGATAAGAGACATGCTGTTTGCCGATGATGCAGCGATAGCATAACATCAGGAAGATGGTCTTCAAAGACTGATGGACAGGTTTGCTAATGCTTGCAGCCTGTTCGGTCTCACCATCAGCCAGAAGAAAACCCAAGTCATGGGACAAGCAACCGCCTCTCCACCCAGCATCACAATCCAAGGCACACCACTAGAGGTCGTACGCCAGTTTCAATATCTAGGCTCCACTGCTTCAGACACCCTCTCATTGGACGTGGAACTATACAAAAGGATTGGAAAGGCATCCACAACCCTCTCTAAACTAACTAAAAGAGTCTGGGAAAAGAGGCACCTTACCACCTCCACCAAGATGACCGTCTACAGAGCGTGCATTTTCAGTGTTCTACTGTATGGGAGTGAATCCTGGACTACATACTCAACACAAGAGAGGAAACTCCAGGTCTTCCATATGAGGTGTATACGTAGGATACTTGGTATCACATGGCAGGACAGAGTGAGTAATACTGATGTTCTGCAGAGAGTGGGCATCCCATCCATTTACTCCCTACTGCGTGAGTGACGTCTTCGCTGGCTGGCCCATGTGCGCAAGATGGATGATGGGCGCATCCCTAAAGACCTTTTCTATGGCGATCTTGCCTCAGGCTCAAGAAAGAGGGGGCGACCCCATCTTCGCTACAGGGATGTCTGCAAGCGTGACATGAAGGCTCTCTCGGTGGACAGGAATACATGGGAAGCCTCTGCAGCTGACAGAACTGCCTGGAGGAAAATGATACGCCAGGGGATTATCATCAGCGAGAGGACCCTTCATGTTGAAAACGCTGCAAGGAGAGCTAGGAGAAGAGCGAGTGTACAGGCGGAACAGCCGGACGAAGCGGCAAATTGCATAACAACCTTCGTATGTCAAGGCTGTGGCAGACTATGCAAATCAAGAATTGGTCTCTACAGTAACACAAAAGGATGCATACAGGCAACATCTTAATACGGCGCTTATCCATAGTCGGTTCGACTGATGGATGCAACACATTATAAATAATTATTTCATATACGTTCTGTAAATTACTTGTCCTAGGCGAGGTTCACTTATTTCCTACATGTTTTGTGTAATGCCCTTACAATGTAGGTAAAATATTCTTTTGTTCGAGATAGTTAATGACACATGGACATAATATATCCTCTATCCTAAAATAATTGCTATGTTCAAAAGCAACATATTTTCGTTGTTTTATACGGCCCCGAGCAACGCTGAATATCCCTGATAGTATAATAATAAAGACGGAATCTGCATCCATCAAAATATATTTAAGAGTATTTTACCTTCGGGCAATGCCGAGTTGTCTGCTTGTAATTAGATACAATCACATGAACGTGCCCCTTAACTCTCCATGGTTGAAGCACTGTTGCATTATTCATGCAGCGTGTTTTTAGCAAGAATATGTAAGTCAACAGCATTAAACATTTATTTTAATGAATAATCGTTACTGAAAATGTGTATCTTCATTTCTCAGTTTCATATAAGTTTCAAATTATTAACTCATAAATAAACAAATATGAGAAATTAAATTATACATTTCTAAATATAAACTAATCATGAAAATAGGTCAAAATTACAAAGTAATTGTTTAGAATTTAAGAAATTTGGTTTAAAACGGATTCTATATTAAAATACGAGCCAAAAATGTTAAAAGCTTACTCAGAATCGAATATTTATTTTCTGTTCATGGAAATTAGCTTATAATCAACTGATGGTGACTCACCCAAAACCATTTAAGTTCGTTGAAACAAAGCTTTGTATTGGTGTTGGCGATGATACTGTTTTTTTGTTCTATTGGATGAATATAGAACAATTTACCAGAAGTGCTATAGGTTAAGTGGAAATTTTTAGGCATATATAGAAATTTTATCCTAAGAATCGACTTAAAAAAACTAGCGAAAATTTCTTTTGGGTTGATATCTTCTGCGTGTGGCAATTGAAGGGAAAATCTTATTAGTTATTAAATGCTCGAACTTTTTTTTTATCTAGTTTTCTAATTGAAGTTATTTAGAAAGATATATCTAAATTTCTGAAAATAAGATTTCTTTATTTTCTGTAGTGAAATGTTTTACTGGTTTATTTAAACAAAATGTGATTTTAGTGACCGGAGCAAATCACAACAACCCATTAAATAAAAGTCTGGAAAATAAATTGATTAATGTCCACTGGTTGTCCAACCTGTTTATTCCGAATGCAGTCCTTAACATGGGGAGATGAAGGGTGCTTATTCCAAAAGCAGTTCTTAACATGGGGAGGTCAGGTGTGTTAATTGCGAAATACATTTTCCTTTTATTTTCAACCTTTCCATGTTAAGAGCAGCTTTCTGAATAAACATCCCTGGACTAATCATGTAAAAAAAACGGCTTTTGGAATAAATTATCCCCCAATCCTCTCATATTAAGAATGGCTTTCAGAATAAAAAGGTTGGACAACCAGAGCATATTGCCCTAATTATTATAAATGGATATATTTCAATTCAGTAGCGCATTTTTTGTTTAAGTTGTAAAAGAATCCATAAAATCTTAGTCTCCTCTCAACATTTTTCATTTTTTTTTCTACATGCCTTTGTTTAACTATAAAATCAAATAGCTAGTTTGAAACCGTAAAAAGGCTGATACGATTTTCGTTAAGGTTTTGAAAAATTTAGGAAAGGAAATGGTTTTAATGATATTTAACTCCTAAGGAGTCAACATAAAGGGAGGTGATTGGTTTCTTACTAAGTAATGTTTGCGATCATGATGATTTTCATATGGTGATAGCTTTCCTAACCAGCGACACCTTTTTTGTTTTATTAAAATCAAATGTTGATAAGCCATTTGGAATAATCCGCTTTCTAGTTTAAGGGTGTCAGAATGATACCGGTGAAAACGAATTAGCCTATAAATATATAGCTATTATAATATATAGGTTATAATTATTAATCCCTTATAAAAGTGTTGATAACTTGTGTTTATCACTTAAACTTTAACATTCTATCGACGCAAGCCACTTGACCGTACCCTTCTTTTTAATTTCTGCCTACACGACTGCGTACTACTGCCGTATAGTCCATATTGTAAATACAGTTTCTATTTTCAAATTACATTGTCTAAGCATCTTGCTTGTAATTTATTACGGAAGATAAATGTTTACTTTTCAACACATTTCTAAGAAACAAGTACGTGATTGGCCTTTAGCAAAACGATACTTTGCCTTGTGTGGATAAAATGCCATGAGTCATGCTGAAAGCCATTAAGTAAACCTTTTAGTACGATGTTATTCTAATTTACGCTTAGAAGTATCGACAGCCTCTCATTGGTAGACGCTTAATAGACATTTCATCTTGGAGAATATTTGTTTTTTTTAACTATGTCTTGGCCGCGTAAAGACATGCATTGCTGCGGTATTTTTTATTCCTAAATCATAGGGTCTTGTTTAGAATATGTGAGAATGTCTTGAACAAAACATTTTCTTAGTAGATGAAGAAGTTTTATATATTTTAATATACTCAAACAATCCACAATTTATGGCCAAGGTGATCTTTTTATTTAAATATTTCTACAGCGTTATTAAAATTGTACTGAAAATTACTTATTTTTTTCGGTTCATCAAGTTATTTCGACCCCTGATTGGTGTAAACATGAAATAAATTAGTAAACTTTATGAACTATATACTGTTTTCTTATAACCAGTCTGAAAATGTTGAGTTTCAGTTTGGCTATAGTAAAAATAGAACAAAAAAAATCAATGTAAATTAATAAGAGATATACTGATTTGTTACATAAAAAAAAACAATCATTAAATGTAAAGTCTCTAACTTTTGATATCGTGACATATTAGTTTTGGATTTTCAACGTGGTTTTAATAAAAAAAATAGAACAAATATAAATAGTCGATAAATTTCAAAGTGTTTTTTTCTGTTTAAACTTTAGCTAGTAATTTTGAGTTTTGATTTCATAAGGCACACGCATCTATTTTAATTATGAAATCTAGTGGGCTAATATCAAAGTGGTCCGTGTAAATATATTACCGTTAAAATCTGTAAACGATCGTATAATCGATTTACTAATATTACTCATGCACTAGATATAATGAGCGATTGTTTATTCTATTAAAAGACAATTACATAATCCTTAAAACAACTGTTTTTTTTTTATCGAAAAATGGAAGTTAAACAATAACGAAATGATGAAAGATCTTATAAATGTTCTATAAAATATTATTCAAAGTTATGTTTTAAGCTTAAACAACATAGTTTGTTCACACTTACTATGCGATATTTTATTTTTAGAGAAGAGTAATTATTCGATGAAAGCTACTTACGTTTAGCTAATAAACTAAACATTATTAACAAAAATGTTACCCTCGACGACATGCATGTTTTAGTGTAAATCGCGACTGTTAATATAACTAGAATTGTTAGTAACCACAACCTTTAATAGTGCAATGCTCTTAAATATTAGAAATAACCTCATCAATCTATTGAAATGCAACTATTCGCTGATGTTTTTATTTGAATTTGCTACATTTCATTAATTTCAAATTGATATTATACAATAATATATGTTTAAAATATATACATTGGCGTTGTACTCAGTAGGTGTTTAAAATATTACACAGTAATATACGTGATATAGTAAGAAAGACGTGTGGTAAAGTGAAAATAGTTGCCATTTTTTGTATGGTTTACGTATGTGAGATAGGCCGATAGTTGAAATAAACGAAATCAATTTTAAAACGAGAATGAATGACACACGGCCAAAACGGACAGAGGGAGTAGGTATTATTTGGAGGAGTCTTTCTTTAAAAATCTAGCAAATATCAAGTAATTACCTAATCAATACAAAATCTTAACTGATTATTAAGTGGAAAATGAAGTTTAATCGATATCATATATATATATATATATATATATATATATATATGTATATACATATATGCATATATATGCATATATGTATTTATATATGTATATATGTATGTATATATATATATATATGTATATATATGTATATATATGTATATATTTCGTGGCCTGATATATTTACTTCTTTATTTGTGGTTATAAAAATGCTTAAAATAATCAGCTTAATTTGAAGGAAATATATGGTATTGTTAGGTGAATTAGGCGTGTAGATTAAAAAACAACTGCGCAGGTATCAGATTTTAAGGTTAAAAATCCGAATTTTGAATGTGTCTAAACTTTCACCTTTTGTGTAAATTCGTTGAATATGTTCATAAAAATCATTATCTTTAAGATTAGCAAAAAATCATATATTTTCATTATTTTGACGAAAAACACCACTATTAAATCTGTGAAAAATAAATTAATATGTTTCTTTTAGTGAGACTACTATTGCTAATACACTATTAAATATGAACATGCTTTGAAGAGGAACAAAATCAATAAACAACTTCAAATCTAGCTAAACACACGATAATTTGTTCTGGAAATTTGTTGTTCCTATTTACAATGTCTCCCCACGGGACAGAGTTAGACACCAGGGTCGTTTTTTAACGTGGAGAAAAGGAACAAAAATAAAAATTGTCTCAGTCGTGAAGGATTTCTCCTCCATTGACAGAGAACAAGAAATTGAAGTGCAGCATCTGAAGAACAGATACTACACTTTTGATATTAACTCATCTATAGTAAACCATAAAGTTATTCGTATTTACAAACAGTTGTTATCTCCCTTTGTTCTATTTTTGATGTTACTTGCGCTTGACATAGTTTAGAGTTTAGATGATTTTGCATCTACAACACTTGGATCTGATGGCAACACTGGTCGACTAAGCGTGTTACTGGTCGACTAAGCGACGCCTAGCAATTCCCAATTGCTCACTCCTCTGGTACTTGCCCGCCTCATCGTTGCTTTACATCGGGGGTTACGTAGCAAACACCCCCTCACACACACACACACACACACACACACACACACACACACACATATATATATATATATATATACATACATCGCTTATGAAACTTATTTAGTCCTATCAAGGCTACCGTAGTTTCTTACAAACTATCATTAATTTCTTTTTTAAATTTCGCCATGGGAAATCTATACACTAAGATAAATATTAAATTATTTGAAAATCAGGTACTTATGTTAATATATTTTTGAATATTCTCATGGCAAATCATTCTAAATTATATTTCGTCCAAAAATATAATGGGTCAAAAGACTGATAAAAAACATTCCAATAATTTATGATTGAGACAAAAATAGCAGTGAATTAATTTTTAATTGTACTAAAAATATTAATTAAATTTTTATAATATTCTGCTTTTCACATGATAACATTCAGGCTTTTATCTTTTTGAAAAAAAGTCGTCTAAGACTAATGGATTTCAATAGATTACAATTCGTTAAAAAATCTTAGTTTTTCCTTAATTTTTTTGGCCATGCCTGAAATAAATTTTACTGCCGGAAAAATGTACATTATATATTGCTGTATATTTTTTGTTGACATGCTAAGCATATAATGTGGCTCGTCATTTTCTTATTGTATTTGCACAGGTTGAGTAAAATCGTAATATTCTATTCGGTTGACGCGGACGTTTTTGCTGAATTTGTCATTTGGATTTCAATTGATGTATTTTCAAACAAGTTTTATTTATAATGTCTTTACTTTATATACCATTTTAAGGAACATTTTTCGCTTTATCTACTTGTTAAAATCACAATTATTTAGAAACACGTATGCACTATTTTCAAAGCGGTTTATTTTCTTAATTCAATTTTGCTAGGGCAAAAAGCTGCTGAAAGAGATTGTGATATTAAAAAAAAGTGGTTGTCTCAGGAACCACTATTGAACGCAGAGCACAATTGTGGTTTAAGAAATTTCATGGCAGATAGGAAAGGCTTTTTAGCTTATTAGCAGAGTGGTCGACCATTGGATGTTGACAATGATAGATTATAAAACTTAGTCGAAGCCAATTTATGTGCAACTGTTCGTGAACTTGCTCTTGAATAAGATATGACGTACACGACATTTTCCAGCAACAAAATAAAGCTTTGAAATAGAAAAATACCTTGATAATGGGTCGCCCACGAATTGAAATACAGCCAAAAGAAATACCGTTATGAAGTGTCACCTTTCCTTCTTTTAGAAAACAAGAACTACACGTTTCTTTACAGCTCAGTGGTTTGACGTCGATGACGCTCTATCAAAATCCGTAACTCAGAGTTGCACCCAAATAATGCCATGTTGAGTGTTTGATGGTCTGAAATCTATCTCATTAATGAGAGTTTTTTTAAATGCATGCGAAACCATTACGACGGATAAGTCCTGTCAACAAATGAGTGAAATGTATCAGAATCTTCAAAAACAGCTGCATTAGTCAAAAGAAAAGGCCCACTTCTCGATAATCGCACTTTGCTAAACCTACCCTACAGAAAGTAAAAAAATTACGCTACTACACTCTGCCTCATCAACCTTAATTTTAAGTCCTCTCACCTCGACTATCCATTTTCAAGCATCTTGACAGCTTTCAATGTGGAAATTCTGCATTAAACTTAGCGTTATAAAAACAACGCCTTCATCTATTTCATCTGCAGAAAAGCTTAATATTGTAACTTGTTTTGTCTTGACAAATATGAGTTCATTCTGATGGTGCTTCTTTTAATATATAAATTCTGTTCGAGCCTAGATATTTTTAACTGAATTTAAAAGTTAAAAATCACAAGGATTTTCTTCTAAACCTTATATATATACATATATATATATATACATATAAATATATATTAAAATTACCATAAACTTGACTATCTGAATATAAAAGACTTTTGTGTATAAACTTAATAAATCTTATAAAATAGTCCCTCGTAAGACTTTACATTCCATTAATTCTAAGGCTAAACATTTACTGACTTTTATGAATATTCATAACTTCACTGAAATAATTTCTCCGAGTGCCATAGATTCACCCTCATGGATCATAAACCTTATATCCATGACAACCCCTCCATCAGATTGATCCACCCATCTAACTCTGACTTAGGCGCTGTAATCAAAAACATCTTAGATATAATCATCCCTTTTATTAAAGAAAAAGTAAGTTTCCCTATTTGGCTAAATTCAGATTCCGTAAATAATTGGTTTGTCTCCCTAAAAAATAAACACATCCTTAACTTAGTATCCTTTGAGACCCAAAATTATTATCAATCAATTTCTCCGATCCTTTTAAATAAGGATCTAATCTTTGCTAAAAGACATTCTGACTTAACTAATTTAGAAATTTAATTAATTCTCCTTGCGTGAAAGTCCCTTATACAATTTAACAATACGTTTTGGACTAGAAAGGACACCCCTAAAAATGTTGGCATCTTTATAGGTCCTTCTGACTCTGCAATAGTTACCGATTTAGTGGGATTCTTCTTACTGAAATAACTTAAATACCACTTTAAACATATCCAAGGGAGCCTTTATAGAGACGATGCCCTTTTTACTAAAACAGCCAGCCCAAGGGAGTACAACAAAATAATGAAAAATTACATAACTTCTTTAATAATTTTGGCTTTTCTATAATTATCGAACCGAACAAAAACCTTCAAATTTTCTAGACGTTACACTTAATCTTAACACCGAAATTTATAGCCCCTATCATAAATCTTACCTTATACGCCCATAAATCTTCTAACCACCCCAACTCAATTATAAAATCTATAGTACCATCCGTCTCTAGAAGAATTTCTACCCTTTCTGCTGATAAAAAAAAAAAACTTTTAATCAAAGCGCTACTTTCTTCATTAATCCCTGAAGGAAGTCAGAACACAATGAAAAGATTAAAGACAACTATTATGCTCCTTCTGCTGGCCGCCTTACATCTGTAATTACACATAATATGACTCGCAAGAAACCAGTTCAAATAGCAAGATCTGCCGCTATCAATAACAATGAACCGTCTACATATATAATCCAAACCAAAATACTAATCGTAGCACCTCTAATCCACCCAGTCGCATCAGGTGAAAGAAAAATATTTGGTTTAATCCTCCATTTAGCGTAAATGTAAAAACTAATGTACCTAAGGAATTCTTCAACATTGTACAAAACTCTTTCAAGTACCCACACAGATATAGTTCTATTTTCAATAAAAAACTCAATAAGGATTTCTTATTCAACAATGCCTAATTTAGAACAAACATCTTAACATCTAATAAGAATAAAATTAAATCAGCCCAAAAAATCCCTTTCCCAATTAAACCCAAAACTAACTGTAATTGTAATAACAAACATCTTTGCCCACTCAATAATGCTTGCATCCATAAGGATGTTATATATTCATGCACAATTACCGAGTTCCCACGCAATCCTCCCATAAACGACAGTAATATTTTTTCTTCACATCCTCTGTCTGATATAGTTACGAATCCAATATACCACTCGAGCAGCCCCCCAACCACAATCATACAACTAGCAATAATAATAGTAATAATAATAATAATAATAATGATAATAATAATAATAATAATAATAATAATAATAATAATTATATTTCTCCTAACAGCCATCCTAACACAACCACCACTCATTATCCCTACCAAATAGTCCTCGTACAACCTTTATCACACCCTTTGTTGAACACAATGAACAAAATTCAAACTATTTAACTAATACAAATCAGCAAATCAAAATTAATTTCAGACCGCGAGCTTTTAATAAAGTACATACATATATCGGCGCTACTTCAACATTAATTAAGGAAATAATATAACACCACATTTATTCTTTTAACAACCATAATTCTAATAATAACCAAGGAACTTCTCTAACAACTTTAATTAAAAAACTTAATTCTAATAATACCCACGTCTCAATCAAATGGACTATCACAAAAAAAATTAAGTCTTATACTCCATGCTCTTAGTCATGTCGCCTCTGCACAACCAAAGCTATATGTATAATTACTTCCCCTCAAAGAAACAATATAATAAATTCTAAAAACGAACTGATCTCTTTCTGTAAACATAAGTTCAAATTTAATTATAGTAATTTTGAAATCACATACCTATTACTTTAACCTTTCAGATATAAATACTTTTTCTATAGCATTATCGTTTTTTAAATACTTTCTTAATACTTTATAACTTAATACACGCTTATTTTATTTTTTAAATTTTTATTTCTTCTTTGTTTGGCCGGTTTTTTATCAGCAATTTTCGTTTAAGTGTTTACATATTCATATCTATTAAATATATCAACCCATCTACACATTTATATCCTGTATGCATATTTACTTATATTTTACCATATGCACTTACTTACATACTTACTTGCTTTATCCGGAATTTGCATATACACGCCATCCTTTACCCTTAACTTTTTGTGTATCCTTTAATAACCTCTGCTCATATTTCCTTAAGTAAGATCTTGTACATTTCATTTGACCTCTTTTTTGCCCCATATTTTTGGCGCCTTTAACGTCATTTTGTCTGGATCATTTTAATATTTGCTTTTCTATTTTATATTTAATTCTATCACCAGTCAATCTTTTTCCTCTCCTTCTTCACTCATTTTTCTCTCTTCTTTATCAATTTTTTTTCTTAATTACAACTTGTCTCGGCAGCCGAGTCTAACGCATATCTTATTTTTCTTTTGATAATATTAGTGGAATTCTTCCCCTTTTCCTTGTACCTATTTGTGAAATATTCCACGGATTCCGGCCTTTTGGATATTTTTTAACATCTTCCAATTACGCGATTCCCTTGATTTTACTTGTGCAAATGGAAATTTAAGTAACATTCTTGGATTTTAATTTTTGGATTTTACCGTCATTGGATACCTTACCCTTTACCAGACTACCCATTCACGATAAATATCATTTTTCTTCACCCTATCCCCTCTGCTTCACCTTTTGTTTATCAAGTCAGATCTTTGACTTACTTGCAATTTCGTCAAGTACTTTTCACAAGCAAAATTCGATCCCGCATTTTGCTACATCCTACTCTCTGATGAGAAGGAAAGTATTTCTTCGAAACTTCGCGGATTAAGGACTATCCATTTATTTAGTGTTTCTTTTTCAAATTGAATATGTTTTAACTCTTTTTCAAAGTGTTTTTAACATTTTTATTAACTATTTGGTCTTATATATATATATATATATATATATATATATATATATATATATATATATATATAGATAGATAGATAGATAAAAATTACAATAAGTTTTCCAAGGTAATCAAAATGGTAAACTTAAAATATATTATAATATTAAAGAGTTAATATTTACAGGTAAAGTAATCTCAACCAGATGTAAAAGCTAAATAAAACCGAAAAGGAAATAGAGCTTATAATATTATTATATGACAAAATCCGATTCCGCATTTTGCTAATTCCTGCCCTATGATGAGAAGGAGAGTATTTCTTCGAAACTCCGTTGATTAAGGACTATCCACTTATCTTGTACTTCCTTTTTTAAAATTAAATATGGTTTTAACTCTTTTTCAAGATTTCTTTTAACATGTTTTATTAATCATTTGTTCATATATATATATATATATATATATATATATATATATATATATATATATAAAATAGAAAAATATATTCAGCTTATCACATAACAATTGTTTATTCTGTTAGACTTGTTCCACTAAAAAGTAACATATGTTTGTAATATGTAATCATTAGGGCTATGGCAACAACATATTCTTGTCATTGTTTTGACTCGAGTAGATATCTGACACAGATACAGTTAATCAACCGAGAACCACATCACTCTATATAAAACCATATAAGATATAAACGGTTGCACACTCGAGAGTCAAACCAATGAAAAGAATATGCCGTTGTCATAGCCCTAGATATCATATTATAATTTGGGACAAGATTTTTATATTAGAAGCAACGCGGTATTCGTACATCGTCAAGCACATTTTACCAAAACTGAAATAGAGATCATCAATATTATTGTTATTATTAGTTGATATGATATATCGACCATTATTATTAAAATGTATTCTTAACCTTAACTTATGATATATTTTTAATTTCAATAAATAAACAAATTATCAAATATTAAATTCAATAATTTCAAAATGGATTATAATATATTGTTTGCCTGATTTATTTGTCCTTAATAGATTAAGTTAAACACTAATTATCTTCCTTGCATTGTTTAATTAAAGAAATAAGATTATCTTCCCTTTTCTTTCTTCAGTTTTAAATTTAGCGTCTTAATCAAACGTATGCTAACCGATATAAAATATTCCATTAGCATTCTTTTTGAAAATTTATAATTTATTAAGCTGGAAAGCTACAATAGACATCCATATGAATACTTTGTACCTTAGTTTCTGATTTCAATTAAAATTAAAAGGTAAATAATTATATATATTTTTATATATATATATATCTGTGTATGTGTGTATGTATATAAATGTATATATATATATGTGTGTATATATATGTACATATGTGTGTGTGTGTGTCTATGAACTTTATTAGAAATATTATAATATATTTAAACCAAATTCAGATTTATAATTTTATTATATTTTATTTCTATCTTTAACCCATATTGATTTTCTTATCAAGTAAATGCATACCTTTATTTTAATTTTTTTCCAGATACATCTGCTTATACTTTTAATGCTAGCTTTATTTATGGTGTCTTTTACATATATTAAAAACCCTTCCCAATAC
The DNA here is from genome assembly GCF_053919585.1 of Euprymna scolopes. Lineage (NCBI taxonomy): Eukaryota > Metazoa > Mollusca > Cephalopoda > Sepiida > Sepiolidae > Euprymna > Euprymna scolopes. The sequence continues at coordinate 63,728,592 of NC_136486.1, read as the reverse complement.
TTTGCTGATGGGGAAACTTAGTTTTTACATGTAGTATATTTAACAAACAATTATCCGTGCTTAATGTCTACCACAATAAAAACATTGTTTTCCGAAACGATCGTACAAATTATTGATTTTGTTGTTGTTCCTTCTTGTGAAACGGATTTTTAATTTAATGCTAATTATAATTTTAAATTATTAATCACATTACTGAATATAAATATATATATATATAAATATATATAAATATATATATATAAATACATATATACATATATATAATAGATATATATATATAAATACATATGAATATATATATATAAATATATATATATAAATATATATAAATATATATAAATATATGTATAAATATAATATACATATATATATATATATAAATATATGTAAACATTAATATATATACGTGTGTGTGTGGGTGTGTGTGTTTGATATATGACGTCTATTAGGTTATTTCAGTAATTAACGTGAATGCATTCTGCCAACACAACGAGCAATTAAAATAAAACGAATCTACGGCCAAGTTTAGTTTTCTGTTTTCTTTTAGAGTTTTATAGGTTGAACAAACACAGTTTAATTTGATTAAAGATTATATATGTTCCCAAAGACGTTTTGGAGTTAGAAACCTCTGAAAACTGAGTGCGCATATTAATTACACTTCGAATTGTTTTTACGGCAAATTCTAAAATACCATAATATAAACAGAGATAAAAAGTATGCATAATTATAATTTAAAAAAAAACACACACACATTTAAATAACATCGTGTGAATGTTATAAGGTGCGTCATTTTTTTTACATGTCCTTCAGACAGATATAGTTTTATTCAAAGAACTGGAAGATGTAATCATAGGTTAACTGAAAATATTTGCTTATACAATCTAAATGAGTTTCTTTTTATTGACAAATTAACACATTTATTTTGAATTTTTTTAAGTTACACATAATTTTAATATGGAGATATAGTATGAGTAATTGTAAATAAAATTAATATTTAAAAATAAATATACTTGAAAGTATTGCATAGAAGTCAACACAATTTTATGGACATTATATGTTTTAAATTTAGTTTCAGTACACATTCATGTAAACACAACACGCGTATATCTATATATCTATAAAAGTTAAAGTGTCTCTGTGTCTGTGTGTGGGCACATTTGACTACCAAAATACTCTGTCAATTTTTAGTTTAGAGACTAGAGATTTGACATAAGGAGTAGTGAGATTTGCAAAAAAAAAAAAAAAATCAATGGATGACGTCCAATCTGTAGTGAAATGGAAACAAAAATGGATGGTCAAATTCAATGCTGCTAAGACTAAGCTTGTTTCCTTCAATAACTACAAGAACCCTTCTCTACCACCAATAACCATGACCAAGAACACATTGCCTGAAAGTACTTCTTTTAAACTCCTCGACCTAACGTTTACAGGGAATATGAACTGGAATAGACACATTGAGAGTATTTCCAAGGCTGCTGCAAAGAAAGTTGGCTACCTCTACCGTGGTAGAAAAATACTTAAGCCTTAAAGCATCCTATACTTCTATAATGCCACCATTCACCCATGTATGTAGTACTGTTGTCACATCTGGGCTGGTGCATCTGCTTGTCTCTCGCTCCTGACCAGGGCTCAAAAGAGAGTCGCCAACCTGATAGGCCCTGAACTGTCATCTACGCTTCAGCCTCTGTCCCATCGACGAGATATTGCATCCTTCTGCCTGTTCTACAAATACTTTCATGGTGAATACTCTCACGAACTGCAAACACTTGTATCTTCTTCTCGACGTAACTACCACCGACAGACCCGACCCACCACTAAATCTAACCCTTTACAGTAGAGATCCCTAGATGCAAGAAACACTTTTACTCCAATAGTTTCTTCCCCGAAACTGCAGGTCATTGGAACTCCCGTCCGGTATCCCGCTTTCCTAACTGTACTGATATGCAGAAGTTCAAATGTAATGTGTACAAAAATATTGCTACTCCTCTCACTTCATAGTGCCCCTGCAAATTATGTATCTGACTGTATCTGCCTGCTTCAAAGTGGCACTGTTCCTTGTTTGGGGTGAAAATTGAATAGTAAAAAAAAATCGGTTTTCGGACAGGATTTTGGCTGTCAAGAGGTAAAAGTTCAAGGATTTGGCATTTGAAACTCTACGAAACTCCTCCGTCAATTTGGGGTCTAAGAACTCGCAATTTTAGATGTATGTTCATCGCACATAGATCAAACTATTTAACCTGATTTGAGCTCAAAAATATAAATGTTAAGGGACAACATTGGGGTCAAAATTTTGAAAAAAATAACCTCTCAGCCAATTTTTGGTCTAAACATTTAAACTTTTACATAAAGTGTATTCAGACGTTTTTAATCGGTTTTGACCGAACCTCTCGCTGCTAAAGGGTCAAAGTCCAAAAGATTTGAGCTTTGCTGTCTCTAGGAAACCATTCAGCAAATTTTGGATCTAAACATTTGAAATTTTACATAAAGGGTGTTTAGACATGAATCTCACATCAGCAAGAAGGACATGGCACGTGTTCACTTGAACCTGCATGGTGGTATCACAGAAGACCTCGGTGTTGAAGTGCGATTTTCGCTGAAGTTTAAACCATTGATGCATCTGGTGCAGTGAGGATCAATAAACAGCTAGTGCTTATATCGAGGAAGATCGGCAAAGCTTTCGTATGCGGGAAAGCCCTTATAGCTCTGAGAGCCCTACCCCCTGCATTCCCAATTGTGCCTGCCAGATGGCCGGGAAATATGCTTGTTGCTGTGGCAGCAGTGACTTCTAGATAATTACGCCACTACAACCTTTCATACATGTGAGCACAAGTCACTGCCAATGATAAAATGCGATCCGATGGACCCTCACGTCAAGCCTAATGCCAAGCCAGTCGCCATTCACAAACGGGCTTTGGTGCCTCTACACTGGCAGGAGAAGGTGTTCCATGATCTGTTTTTTGGAGAAGGTAAGCCCCAACACCACAGTTACTTGGTGCTCCTGCATGGGGGTGACAGCTAAAGCTGATGGCTTCCCCAGGAGGACAGTAGACATGCAACCACAAAACCGCCATTCCGTCAGACAAACCCATCATCTGGAGAGCCATTTCCAACTCGCTGGGCAGGTCCCACAGTACAAGAAGAAAACCGGCACAGCCGCCTAGAACGGGTACCATTCTGTCCTGATCAGAAAGAAGATCGGCACATCACCACCTTCATAACACCATGGGGTCGATATTGTTACAGAGTGGGATCGCAGGGATTCCTAGCCGGCGGGGACGCCTATATCAACCTCTTCAACGCCATCATCGCAAATGTGAAGAACAAGGTTAAGTCTGTGGACAATACCTGCATGTGGTCCGATTCGATTGAGGAAACAGTCTTCCATGCCTGTGAGTGGCTGGACCTTTGTGTCAGAAATGGCATTATATTGAACCCAAAGAAGTTTCTGTATGCGCAAGACACGATTACATTGGCTCGCTTCGATATTACTCCCACTAACTTCACACCGTCAGAAAAGTTTCTAGATTCCTAGAGACATCACCGGTGCCAGGGCCTGGTTCCTAATGGTCAACCAAACAGTGTATGCATTCTCTATATATATCCATCCTCCAAACGTCTGCCCTTGATGGAGGGAAAACTAAAACTTTCGGCCCTGGTTTCAAATGATCCTAAATAACAGCAAGGAGCGACTTGTTTCTAAATATTACTTATATGCTTTATCTCCTCTCTTTTGGAAATAGGGTATGAATATCGCCAGTATCTTTGATATATATATATATATATATATATATATATATATATATATATATATCTATATATCTATATCTATCTATCTATCTATCTATCTCTCTCTCTCTCTCTCTCTCTCTCTATATATATATATATATATATATATATATATATATATATATATATATACTGGGAACCAAACTGAATGGTGATATGCTCATATATTTAGTGCTGTAAGACAACTCTACATCAAAATTAACAGTTTTTTTAGGATAATAATAGTATTGAATGCTACGAATTTTTAGACAATTGGTGAAAAAACTATATTTTTAAACTAATAGAAAATGCCTAAATTTGCCCATATTTTTCTATATACATGTTTAGTTTTGTTGCTTTTGGATTAATTTTGCTTAGGTTTTATTTTTGTTTAGTCGTCTACCCTTTGGTCTTTTGTATATAGTGTTATGCAACCCAGGATCAAATATATATATATATATATATATATATATATATATATATATATATATATATATATATATATATATATATATATATATATACTTGCATGGGTGCCCGGCGTTGCCGGGTGTATGCTAAGCAAAAAAAAAAAAAAAGGTCAATTCTTTTAACTTAGACCCCTATTATGACACCTTAAATTTATTGTTTTGGGCTCAAATCAAGTTATTAAGTTAGATCCATGTCCAAGGGATCGATATCTAAAAGTTCTAGTGTTTAGACCTAAAATTGTAGGAGGAGTTTGGTAGAGTTCTCAAAAGTCAAATCGTAGGAGGAGTTTGGCAGAGTTCTCAAAAGTCAAATCGTTGAACTTTGACCACATAATCGACAAATTTCTGCCCGCAAGCAATCAATTCGATCCTCCCAAATTGCATTACCCTGTATATCAAATTTCAAGTTTGTAGACTTAAAATTGACAGAGTTATTGCGTAGGGAAATGTACACAGACACACAGACAGAGAGATACACAGACATACACGTTCACTTTTATAGATATAATAGATAGATATATAGCGAGATTAAACAAAAATATATACGTATTAGCATTTCAGCCAGTGCAGTGGTAGAAGGAAGGCATGCTCGAAACGTACCGCAAAGGAGGAAAAGAACGGGGTAAAACCTATCGTTTATGCTGTTACGATCACCGCCAAACCGGAAGCGACATTTTTTAAATTAAGGCTAGACCATCTAAAGGAGAGGATAACTTTAAAAAATATCGGCGAAAAAAGTGACCCCCCCCTGTAAAAAAGTTCCTAGTTGAAGGTGAAGATGTATTTGACCAATTTTTCGATATTTGTCGTATGAAAAGTCGAACTTAAAAACGATACTGATCTTGGTAAAATCCATCGCCTCTATTGAAAGTTGAAGGCAGACATGCAAACAGACATACATACATACATTTATATATTGGTAACTAAACATTTTTGACCCAAACTGATGAAAAAGCTTGCGCTATTTCTGAATACCCTTTATGTAAAATTTCAAATATTAAGACTAGAAATTATCTGAGTAATTTGGAAGAAGCAGCAGAGTTCAATTTTTTAAAAACTTTGACCACTATTATGACCCCTTGAAATTTATTGTTTAGCTCAAATCAAGCTATTAAGTTGGATTCATGTCCAAGGAACCTATATCTAAAATTTCAAGTGCGTATACCCAAAAGTGTCGGAGGAGTTTGGTAGAGTTCTCAAAGGTCAAATCGTTGAACTTTTACCCCTTAATCGCCAAATTTCTGGCCAAAAACTGGTCACATCGATTTCCCCAAATCTCGGTAACTGTATATCAAGTTTCGCGTCTGTAGACTAAAAATTGACAGAGTTATTGCGTGGAAAATGTACACAGACACACATATACACAGACACGTTCACTTTTATATATATATATATATACATATATATATATATATAGATAGATAGATAGATTAAACAAAAAATATATACGTATGTATAAATATATATGGAAACAATTTTTTGTTTTAATTTAAAACAAGTCTTTAAAATATACGGACTTTTTATGTCGGATGAACTGAATGGCATAGTAAATAAAGCTTTGGAACATGGAATACAACTATATTTTTATCCATTTATATACATTATAATATTTTTATTTTTCTGACTAGCATTTCAGTTATATTTATATTTCTAACAGGTATTGTTTATATGTCAGTGATGTTCACGTTATCTATATATTATCGATACACATTCTATTTTACTTATATAAATTTTAATGGTAAAAATGCAGATAGTATATATTTACATATGTATACATATATAAACAATTTTTCTCTCCATTAAAAAACAAATGTTTTATCTTAGCGATCAACAAACACCGACACATTTTATAGATCTGTTTCATTCATTAGACAATGAATATTACCATGTCAACATTAGTATTTTTCATGTGAACGCGCCAGACATAACACAAAAAGTTAAAGAGAAAGATGCATATATGGCGGAATATAAAACTGAAGTATATTATATAAGATCTCGTCTTATTTTTTAAAGTACTACTATGAAGTCGTTATTACTGTATCATCTTAAATTGTGTAAGATTTTTGTTATTTACTAGTACAAATATTAAAGTATATATGAAGTCACAGTCTATTATAACGTAATAATTATTTTGTATTATATTTCACTTTTTCACAAACTTGCATATATAGAAGTGCGCATGTGATTTTATATATCTACAGACATATGCACCATTTAAATTCTTTGACATCCAAATGTTGCGTATATTAATGCGGGAAACACAATTTGCAGAATAACAATTACGCATTGGATTGCGATCAAACTTATAATAAAGAATCTCTTTCTCGTAAAGGGCAAAGAAATATAAAATGTAGCAAATTTAGATTACATTTCTCATGCAGTATCTAATATATATATATATCTATATATATATATATATATATATATATATATATATATACGTACAGACATACTCACACATATATATATATATATATATATATATATATGTGTGTGTGTGTGTGTGTGTCTGTGTTTGTTTACAAGTTCATGATCTCATATTTGACACCCTAATAAAAAGTCTTTGCATGTAAATCTCTAAAATGTACATGCATGGTAAGCAACAACAAATGTTTGTTTTCTCATGAAAACAGTTCTTCTCTTAAGATATATTATAATGTTGAAAAATAAAAATTAATTAAACAAACGTAATATGACCCAAGAAAAGAAGATCGTAAACATATCCTACATTCAATCCCAAAGAAATTGAAGGCGATAAAAATGTTTAACATTCAAAATAATCAACATATCATTGTATGCAATGAAAAGTAAAAGAAAAAATATCTCCTAAAATCATTTCCCTCATTTAATACAAAAAAAAATATTAAATAAAATCAGATAATATAATAAATATTCTTAGTAAAACCAACCCCAGCGAAATAGTTATGATTTTTACTAGTAAAACTTTATTTGACACGCCCCACTACTGAAGGGACGGCACCCGGAGTTTGACAAATGCTGCTTTTATGTGTGTTGAGATATGAGTTAATACTGATGACGGTTACAGTGTGTATGAATATCTATTTGTGCTTACAACTCTTACTGAAGCCTTAAGATTGGGCACTTCAAAACATTATTTAACTTTGTGTGCTAAACAGTGTGCTTGCATTTTAAATATGCACAAAACGACTAGGTTAATGTTCCGTTAAAGTATGTAATATATGTTTTAAATCCAATCTTATTCTATCTCTCGTGACTTCTCTGTCGTTATGACAACTCCTTCGAATAAGCAAATAGTTAACTTTAATACATTATTTATGTGCGAAAAATACATACTATATATATATATATATATATATATATATATATATATATATATATATATGGCTAAGCAGATAGATAAATAGATAGTAAGATGGAAAGATATGTGTATGTGTGTGCATGGGCTTAAAAGCAGTGAAGGTATCATTGGCGTGTACGAAGGAATTTCAGATTTCTGTATCATTTATTTTACTGGAAGTTCTAATAAATCTCACTGCCAAGTTGTGACGCATTACGTTTAGTTTATGTTAACATGATCATTGCAGTTGATATGTATTAATTTGTAGATATACAGTTGAATAAACAAAGTCCAGAAAAATACTTGTTGACACATGCTTGTAATACACACATATACATCCACATACACACGTACATATATATATATATATATATATATATATATATATATATATATATATATATATACTAGCATTTCAGACCGGTGTTGGATGTGTATGTTGAGCAAAAAAAAAAAAAGTGGTAGTAGGAAGGCAGGCTCGAACCCGTACCGCAGAGGGGGAAAAGAACGGGAAAAACCTGACCTTTTGCTGTTACGACCACCGCCAAAGCGGAAGTGACGTTGGTTTAAATTAAGGCAATCAAAAGGAGAGGTGACTTTCAAAAATATCGGTGAAAAAATCGACCCCCCCCTGTAGAAAATTGACCAGTTGAAGGTAAAGATATTAATGTTTTTAGCCAATTTCTTCGATATTTGTCCTCTGAAAGGTGGGACTTCAAATCGATACTGATCTTGTAAACATCTGTCGCCCCTATTGAAAGTTTTAGGCAGACATGCAAACATACATACACACATACATTTATATATTGGTAGCTCAAATTTTCGACCCAAACTGAGTAAAACGCTTGCCCTATATCTTAATACTGTTTATGTAAAATTTCAAATGGTTAGACATGAAATTGTCTGCGTAATTTGGTAGAAACTGCAAGGGTCAAAATTTTAAAACTTTGACCCCTATTATTACATGTTAACATTTATTATTTTGGGCTCAAATCAATTTAAGTTAGATCCATGTCCAAGAAACCTATATCTAAAATATCAAGCCTTTATACCCAAAATTAGCGGAGGAGTTTGGTAGAGTCCTCAAAGGTCAAATCGTTGAACTTTGAACTCCTAACAGCCAAATATATGGCCGGAAACAGTTTACAAAGATTTTCCCAAATCTCAGTACCCTGTATATAAGACTTCGTGTCTGTAGACTGAAAATTGACAGAGTTATTTTGTCGTGAAATGTACACAGACAGATATACAAACACGCACAGATAAACAGACACTTTCACTGGTCGAATCAGAGAAAGTCACTTTTTTTTTGTAATCAGACGGAGAAAATCGAAGTAATTAGTTTTAAAAAATAAAAAAAAAATGTTGTATTTTTTTACAACCAATATTTACGAAAAAAAAATCTGAGATACATGAGTAAAAGTATTATTTTATTTAATTTAATGACCGGTGGTCTAAACTGACCACATTGGTCAAATCAGAGAAAGTCCATCTTTTTTTTTTAATCAGACGGATAAAATGAATGTAATTAGTTTTAAAAAGTAAAAAAAAAATATTGATTTTTTTCACCGATGTTAATGAAAAAAATATGAGATGCATAGGTAAAACTATTACTTTATTTTATGACCGGTGGTCTAAACTGACCACCCTGGTCAAATCAGAGAAACACCCTTTCTTTTGTTTTTTTTTTTAATCTGACGGAGAAAATGGAAGTAATTTTTTAAAAAAAGTAAACAAAAAATCTTGTATATTTCAACCAATATTAATCGAAAACTTTTTACTTGAGTTCTCTTTTTTTTTGGTGGTAAATCAGAGAGTCCTTTTGTGTTTTGTTAATCAGACAGAGAAAATGGAAGTAATTAAAAAAAAATCTTGTATTTTTCAACTAATATCAATCGTTGACTGCTGCTGCTACACCCACCGATTTAATGCCTCTCACCACCACTTTGCCTAACTGCTGCTGATGCTACTCCCACTAGTTTAACTCTTATCACCACTACTATTTTTGTCTCTGCTTCTACTCCCACAGATTTAACTTCTATCACCACTACTACCTTGCATTTCCTTGCATTTATTTTGCATTTCCATGCACCAAACATCGATATAAATACAACTAAATATCCACTGGATCATAAGCTTCATTTTCGTACCTAAATTGCTTTGGTGGGTGGCCTGTAGTCTGACTTAAACCGCGTCACACACAGAGACAGACAGTACATAATTTTATAATAATGATAATAATAATAATAATAATAATAATAATAATAATAATAATAATAATAATAATAATATATATATATATATATAACTGCATTTTTTATTTTTCTATTTTAGTATTTTGAATAAAATAAGCAAATCTCCTTTAGAACAGCATTTTTCAAACTGTTTTTTTTGCTGTGAGCACCAGCAAGATCTTCAGTTTTCATTGCAACCTGCCGTACTTGGGAGTAATTGGTTTATTTTTTAGTACTGGCAATTTATATGCATTGTTTTTGTCTCATCTACACATTCTTTTATTTATTTGTATGAATACATATTATTACATTAAAAAGCATATATGAAGGAAATTCAGACAAGAAGCTAAAGTACATTATATTAACAACATTTTATTAGACGGATATGCTTGTTTCTTTAAAAGCAACTTTTTTTATAATTGGGAACACAGGAGGGTAATACTACACACATTCATACTAGTAAGTAGGTGTAAAAAGTAATACCAATAGAATTGCTTTTTCATTTAGTAGTAAAAATTCCACTTCGATCCTAACCAAAAAGGAGCACAAATTACAATTCTCAAGCTCGTTTTTAAGTGTACAGAAACAACTAAGATGCATCAAGTCAGCTTCGTCTTCAGGAAACAAGTTAAACGAAATCATACACTCAGGAGTTTAGGAATTAAATTGATTTTTATCAAAGGTGTTTTCTTAAATGCTGAAAATTTCACATGAGGAAAATACACATTAAAGCTTTAAAATAAGAAAGATGATTATCTTATAGTATTCCCTGACATACCTTTAATATTTTCTGAAGTGAGATGTGACAGAATTTCGAGTTCTACTTCGGAACATAACGTTTCAAATATTTTTACTGGGTGAGTTTGCTTTTAATAATTTTTACAGCTTTAACTTCAGTCTTCAACCCTCTCTTAAGATTCTCGGAAAGTCTCTTTGATACCGGATCTTGTCGGTGTACAGAACAATGATTTTAACATGCATTGCGATCATCTGCATCGAAACATCTTTTAATAACACCCTATTCCTCTCTGTCGTATACGTTGTAATTATTTTGAAGTTTTTCCAGTTTAGCTGTGACTTTCCAACAAGAAAAAATCCTAATGCAGCAAATGCATCTGAACAAGTTGTTTAAATATCAGATTTGACCACACAACAAGTTTCTTAAACTATTATTTTGCCACAAGTATCTGAGATAAACAAGGTGTGACACAATGTGCAATTATAGTGCTTTCGTCTATCTATATTGCGAAATCTATACCGGATTGCAGTCTTCCAATAAAGAATTCTTCTAAATGATTCGAAATTGAACAAGTTCTGCGTGATATTGTATTGCCACTGACACGTATTACTGTTATATTTTCAGCAGGTTTTGCATTAAACATAATACGCACAATATCGAATCATAAAGGAAAGGTAACATTTTCAGCTTATGTGTAAAATGCATATAAATATTATGACAATAAGGCTTTCTAAAGTACAGTTGTTAATTCACAAAGTATTTTTACTGATTATAGTTAATTTTTTAAATTCTTAAAAATATTCCTTATGTGAAAGTTCGCTGTGTTTTTTTTTTCCAAGTGGCCTTTTGGTTTTTGAGGGTTGAAACTATCATTAGCAAGAATATTATCACAAATTGAGCTCGGAGGCCTGCCGTTTCGATGTTAACCAACGCATTTTGTGCAACCATAGTGTAAATATTCTTCATTTTAATGTGTTATATTCATCTGCTTATTAAATTTCTCGAACGGCGTTAACGTTCGCATGCTAAAGTTAGTATCATTCGTGAAATATGTCTTTAAATATGTAGATGTTTCATTTGAGTTTCCACCTGTTTCTTCATCGTGACTTCTTTTTCGAATGATACAAGGACTCATTATTACGGTGCTTTCTGAATAAAAATAATATACATATATAAATATTTATACACACATTATAATATGGTGCATGTATATATATATATATATATATATATATATATATATATATATATATATATGCATTATATTTTGATATACCCGTAAAACTCAAATAACCTTGTAACGAGTGATGTAACCCACTTTGCTATTACGGCATCCGGTTGCGCATGCGCGCATGAACATTAACTCAAATAACGTAAACAAATAAACATAAATCGCTTCCTTTGCAGATTTTGACTTGCGCACTGAAATATTAACGTTATTATTTAGAAATTATTATTTAACATGGGAAAAGTGGGGGTGTTTTGAAACTATTCTTTATTACAACTATACTGTCGCTTTTTTCTTACAACTAAACAACTTTAACCAGTTGACAAACATAAGAATAATTGTGGTAAAGCCAAGACTACTACTACTACTAAAACTACTACAACTATTACAACTACTACTACTCTCTATCCGTCCCTTCTCATTCCTTCCTTCTTTTTTATTTTTTGTTTATATTTCTAGATTCGAAATAGTTGTGTGAGAACGGTGAATTTGTTGACACATTGACTAATCTGTTTCATTATTGGTTTTATTCTATTTTATTTATGTAGGTTTTATTTTTTTGCTTTTTTATATATTATTTTTTTTTAGATTTTAAGTTTCTATAACTCGGGTGAAGAATTCCAATATGGGTTTTTCATTCTTATATTTATCATCGGTAGGTTGATGTGCGTTTTCGCTGCTAAATGACTTTCGTCGGCATTCGATTCGTAGGAAAATCATATTTAATTTTCGATTTTTGAACGATTATTCGGAAAAATAGGTAACGAATAAGGAGGATTTCTTTTCATGTTTGCGTGATCCGTCCGTGATTATTATCTTCTTTACGTCACAATACTCACGCCCATACATGAATTCCATAGCTAATATAATATACTGCCCCAACGCGTCACGGGTAGTCTAGTATTATATATATGAATGCACACACACACGCACACACACACGCGCGCACGCACGCGCACACGCACACACACATGCACACCCACCCACACACACACATATATATATATATATATATATATATATATATATATATATATATATATACATACAAAATTAACTGGACGCTTGGCGGTGCCCAGTCCTACAGTAAGCTATGCAGATTAAATTGCTTCCGAATTAAATATTATATGTTACAAAGAAGAAAAATTAATAATATTAATAATAATAATAATAATAATAATAATAATAATAATAATGAGATAAAGAAGAATAATAAAAATAATAATAATAATATAATAATAATAATAATAATAATAATAATAAAAATTATAATAGAATAAAGATACTAATAATAATAGCTATAATAATAATACAATAATAATAATAATAATAAAATAATTATAATAATAAAATAATAATAATATAATAATAAAAAATAATAATAATGATAATCTATCTATCTATCTATCTATCTATCTATCTATCTATATATATATATATATATATATATATATATATATATATATATATATATATATATATATATATGTAAATGTTGGTTCGTTCGGAATTAATTGTCTAAAAAACCACTGGACGGATGGCTTCCACGTTTTGGTATAATGTGTTTACTATATCCATGTGTGTTTTTATATATTTCTTTTTAATTATAACATTATACTTAATTTTTCTATTATAAATAGTTGGATTTCTTTGTACCGAGAGGCCATTTTTTATTCAGGGACAATTATTTATTACCGCTTCCTGTCCCGTGACCAGTGTTACAATTTAGCGGTGTTCCTGTTATATCTGGAGATTTCGTTTACAATCTAGCGGGAAATTCTAGAAAATATGGAGGTATTTGGCACCCACCCACCCGCATTAGATTATTAAAAAATAAAGAAAAGCGCTTGAAAATATTCAATGTAAGTAAAAAAAAGTAGCATTTATTGCCTTTGGTAACAATTATTTATTGATTATTTGTTTTGTTTTTCACCTTTTTTTCGACTAACCATTCTTAAATCTCACTATAACATCGATTTTTCCAAGTACATTTTAGGTGGGTGGGGGTGGGGGATTCCAACCTCCGAAGTTTAGGGGTTTGTAGTACTGTACACATAGATTCGAAAAAGTTGTCAAAAACAAATATATAACAAATAAATGTTATCAAAGACAAGATAAGTTACTTTTCTGCCAAACTGGATATATTTTCTGTCTTTTTATTCAATGTAACATATTTATTCAGCTCGAAAAACATACAGTGTTTATTGATGTATTGGAAAATTCAAAACGACGCCTCACACCCTCTTTAACACCGTAAGTATGGAAAAAAGGTGTTATAAATAAAAAACTATACAAAATACTATTAAAAACCCGCCGAATATATGTCAACCTATGTCACAGTAACATGCATTCAGCGAGTTTTTAACAGTATTTTATCTTTTCCCAAACTTACCGTGTTAAAGAGAGAATCAGACTCTATCTTGAATGTTCCAATACATCAGTAAACACTGTATGGTTTTTGAGCTGAATAAACATGTTACATTGAATAAAAACAAGAAAAATATATCCAGTTAGGTAGAAAAGTAACTTATCTTGCCTTTGATAACATTTATTTGTTATATTTTTGTTTTTTGACGACATTTTCGAATCTATGTGTACAGTAATACAAACCCATCTAGCGATTTTCTGGACATTTCTTTCTCCTGATCTCGCGGGTTTTTTTAAAATCTCAGTTGACAACATTGCATCACTAATAAAACACTACAGGCTTAATGTAAACAGAATGTGTTTACAATATCGGTAAATTTTCAATGGGTTTAATTACACGAATATTGATAATGTAACCATGTGATTGAACTTTAATTTAAATTAACCACACGTGGTCGCAAAATGAATGCCGACGCTCAAAGTGTATACACATTTTGACTCCTCCGTTTACTTAAAAATTCACCAAAAATCAGGAAATTAAAGAATTTTAATGAAAATTGCAGTATTTTTCAAATACTGATCGCAGAATATAAGGACTAATTATTTTTACTTAACTCTTAGTGAAAATGTTTTATTTAGTTTAAACAAAAAAACCTTTACTAAAGTTATGGTTTTCAGTAGTAAATAAAAAACGCAAGAATTTATTTTTGCTACTTTTAAAGCATCGTAATTTGTAGCAATAAAAATAATTTTTACAATAACATTACTAAAAAAGCCCTTAAAGTCCGTAATTATCGAATACTATTCAGGAAATTAAAGATTCAATTAGATTCTTATTTCAGTCACATAAATTATTTAGGGTGAAATGAGTTTAGGAATTTATAGCCAAACCTAAATATTTGTTTTGGTAAATATCTAGATACGCTACTACAGAACACCGACCACTCTAATTTGTGTGTGGGGGTGATGTTGGGGGGGGCACCAACATCACATCCGCCCCCCCCCGCTCGCGCCCCCAATGTACAAAGTAAAATCTTCGGAAAATGTTAAATGGTGTTCTAATTGGTAAATGTCGGTGCGTTACTTACGGAAAATTTGAAAATTCGATGTTCCAAGTAAAAAAAAAAAAAAAAAAAACTCCAGATAAATTACCCCCCTACTCCAACTTGGTGTGCTTTCCTTTTCTTATTTTATTTCTTTTTCAGCTAATTTTAAATTTTCCACCCAAAAAGCGCTATAATGTATTTTTGAAAATTAGAAAATTCTATGTCCTGAAAAAAATCCCCTCCCCCCAACGTAGTTTGCTTGGTGAAGCCGTCTTTTATGCTAAATCAACATTTTATTTATTTTTTTGCATAAATAATAATGGAAATATTTTTATTTTTATTTTCATAACATCTGTTAAAAAATAATTTGTACATTCTCTTGAAAAAAAGAATCAAACGTTTCTCTACTTTCACATGTGTTCCATTTAAACAAACTGAGCCACAGCAACGTGTAGCCGGGTACAGCTAGTAATAAATATAATAATAATAATAATAATAATAATAATAATAATAATAATAATAATAATAATAATAATAATATTAAAAATAATAATAAAACACAAATAATAACTATAATAGAATAATAATAGAATAATAATAGAATAATAATAACTATGATAATAATAGAATAATAAAATAAAAATAATGACACAATAATAATAATGAAATAAAAATAATAAAAATAGAATAATAAAGAATTATAATATTAATGATAATAATAATAATAATGAAATAAGGATAATAATAATAATAAAATAATAATAATAAAACATAATAATAATGGAATAATTATAATAATAATAGAATAATAATAATAATAATAATAATAATAGAATGATAATAATAATAAAAATAAAATATTAATAGAGTAATAAAAATAAAAATGAAATGGTAACAATAATAGAAATGAAACAATAATCATAATTGAATTATTAAAATACTAACAATATTAATAGGAATATAATGATAAAAATAATAATAATGATAATAGTAATGAAATAAAAAATAATAATAATATTAAAAATAATAATAATATTAAAAATTATAAAAATATTAAAAATAATAATAATATTAACAATAATAATAATAGAATAATAATATAATAATAATATAATAATAATGAAATATTAATAATTTTAATAATATTAATATAACAATAATGATAATAGAATAATAATAATTGAATAATAATTATAATAATGATAATAATGAAATAGTAATAATAATATAATAATAATCGAATAATAACAGAATAATGTAATAATTATAATAATAATAATGAAATAGTAATAATAATAGAATAATAATAATCGAATAATAATAGAATAATGTAATAATAATATTAATAATATAGAATAATAATAATCGAATAATAATAAGAAAATGTAATAATAATGATAATAATTATAATAGTAATAATAATAATAATAATAATAATAATAATAATAATAATTAATTAAATAATTATTGAAAAGGCATTCATCAAATTTACTCTGTCTTTGTTTACATTATCACACTTGACAACGAATTTCCAGGAAAAGTAACTTCTAGTTAATATTTACTTTTAAAATATGCAAAGGATGCAAATAATTTATAGCGATTTTAAATGGTTCCTTTTATTTTATAGTAAATTGAATTCATTAACAAACAAACAAAACGCAACTAAAAAAAGTACATTCAGGATTGGACTGGGTATCATTCCATCCGTAATCTTATGCTCTAACAGTCAGCTATATCTCTAGATGACAAAATATCTGATTGTTTTAAAAAGAAACTATAGCTCTTGTCGGTGTAACGTAAAATGTTCCCCTGTAAATATTCTGTTTTTTTTTTAACTATATGAAAAAGAAATGAGCCTATATTTAGGATCGGATTTTTGGAATATTCGATACTTATCGAGTGAATTTTTGTACAAAACATTTAAAAACACTGGTAGATATATAAATTACCGTTGTCTGAAATTTGAAAAAAGATACGCTCAGTAGTTTCGGAACATATCAAGAAGTAACTTACACAAACACAAAGTGACTTTTTTTGCCATACTAGAAATTCTATAAAAACGAGATATAGAATGATATTTAAAAGCGCTGAGTGTACGTCTGGGTTTAGTAAAATTTAGTAAAATCTGACATGAATAACAAAGTTTAGCATAGAAAATTATTAAATAGAATATAGAAAGGAAAATACAAAAAAGATGTTTGATACGGAACTTTCGTCCCCTAGCTATTGAATCATTATTCATCAGATAAGGTTGTTCCAATATTGGAACAATGAATTATATATATATATATATATATATATATATATATATATATATATATATATATATATATATATATATATATATACACACACACAAAAAGAGAAAGAAAAAAGAGAGAGAGTAGGGGAAACAGAGGGGGAAAGTGAGAAAGAAATAGAGATAATTAAGAAAACGGATATATTTTTTAATCATCTTTTACACGACTTTCTCTCATTTGTCTATTTTTAAAATCTTTCCTTATTTGTCACGACCCAATAAATTTATCACGTGAACTACTAAAGGTACGGCGCTAGGAGTTTGACAAACGCTGCTTTTATAATATATATATATATATATATATATATATATATATATATATATATATATATCTGTGTGTGTGAGTGTGTTTGTTGATATTTGTGACGAATTTAGCGGGTGTATGTTTAATCCTAGTAAAATCCTATGTTTATTGCATAATAAAAATAAATACAGAAGCTTTTACTGAAGTCTTAATATATTGTTGCCAAAATTGTTGACAGCATTAATAAATTGATACTATGCTTACTCGTGATCTTTTACAATCGAATCGGCTGAGCTTACATATCTAATAATAGTATTACAATACACGTGTGTTCTTTTCATAAATGTTCAGATGATATGCCTATAACTAAAAACTTGTTCATTTACATACTTAGTCTTAAATCTTACCAAACGTCTTTTACACGCGATCAAAACTGTCAAGATATTTACGCGTTACCTATTCTATATTCAATGCACAAGTTGGTGTAAGCTCTCTATTTCCGAAAGGAAGAACGTGATTGCTATGTATCCTAATAAGATAATAAGTCTACAAATTGACAACCTGCAGCATGTTTCAACTTTAGCCAACGATTCGTATTCTTACGCACAAACACTTCGGACGATTTTATTATCTGTCAAGCTTTTAGATGTACACCTTTTCGAGCATTTCAGCTGGTATTAGACAGATTTCTCTGTTTCCCTATGATCTAATATATATATATATATATATATATATATATATATATATATATACACGCACTCACACACATATATATATAGATAGGTTGTTGTCTCCTATACACACACACACACACACACACACACACATATATATATATACTCGGGTTTTTTTTTATTCAAAAGTAATGGACTAGTGAATTCAACGAGGTTGTTAGATAGTGCTCAATAAAGAGCTGATAATACTTGTTTATTGTTATATAAACATGTTTACATCCCGCTGCTACAAACAGCCACTTGTTTCAATCAAACAATTGAACATTTGAATAGTCAAGTCGCTGCCTGATGGTATCTGTTGTTTGATTGAAACAAGTGGCTGTTTGTAGCTGCGGGATGTAAACATGTTTATATAACAATAAACAAGTATATATATATATATATATATATATATATATTATAAAGAAGTAAACCATCGCGTAAATTCAATCAACTGAAATAAGATGGAAAACGGGGTGAGGAAAAGGAAAAAAAACAATGGGGAAAGTTACATGTAACACATGTATCAATAAAATAAATAAGTCGATTAAAAACACGATCGTTAAAATATTTATATATATTTATATCGTTAGAATTATTTGGGTAGTCAGGGTTTTTTTTTTTAACCTCCTCTCCGCTCTTGCTCCATACCACTGCTAAATATTCTAAAAAAAAAAATAATTTTCAGACTTATGACCCTTGAAAATGTTAGTCTGAACGAAAAGCGCTTCGGGTGTATTTTAACGATCTTGTTTTTAATCGACTTATTTATTTTATTGATACATGTGTTACATGTAACTTTCCCCATTGTTTTTCCTTTTCCTCACCCCGTTTTCTATCTTATTTCAGTTGATTGAATTTACGCGATGGTTCACTTCTTTATAATTATTCTAAAATATTTTGCCAATCGAATAAAGATATATATATATATATATATATATATATATATATATATATATATATATATGAGACAACAACCTCTCACATCACGCACAAAATAAATGCTGTGCGTTTTACACCTGCCTAATAGTTTCACCACTTCAGCAGTTAGATAATTATTTTTTTAAAGTTCCTCTTTATATTCACAATATCTCTTCTTCTCTTCTATCTATCTATCTATCTATCTATCTTCTTCAGACGCATCTAGTTAGTATTTTCTTACTGTTTTTTTTTTTGCTATACAATTATAATTATTGCAGTATTTTTATTAATTAAAATAAGACTTACGTGCACAATAATATATTTTCACTCAGAAAATTAAAGGCTCACTTAAGAAATAACATTGATATAAAATAGAGCAATTTTAAACAAAAATTTTCGTGGATATTAAACGATTATTTGTCATATACTTTGTCGTCTTCAGTTCTTTCCTATAATAACGTGGTATTAATACAAAGATACTAAAAGCGTATGCTGAGATTAATTAAGACAAACTCATTAGATTAAGAGTTTAATGTTGTTTATTAAAATATATAATCTGTTATTAGTTGGAATAAATATCCCTTTAAGATAAAATCATAATGCTACGGCATATTTAGCTAGTGATCCTTATTACTTAAAGTAATCAATATTATTATTCTGATATTCAACTCCCCTGCAATATCAGTATGACAATCTATTTATTAGTTTGATAGACTACTCCAGAAATAGTGATATATTTACATTCAGCACAAATTTGGTTGTTTATATTTCTTTGACTAGCATAAAGATGTTTCAGACATCGTGTATGATTATATATACATATTGAAATGTGGGAAAATATATGTAATTATGCGTCATGCTAACTAAAATTTCAATAGAAGAAGCGCATATAAAAACGACAAACACTGAATTTGCGCATAAGCCTGAAGAATCCTAGAGTGGATGAAACGCGGAATATTCAGTGTAGCTTAATCGCCATACACATTTTAAACCTTACTATATATATATATATATATATATATATATATATATATATATATATATATATATTGGCATACACAATTCTGTATTACTTTTAATTATAGCTCCTATTAGAAGATGCATGTCTCTAATCTTATATACTCCACTTTCTCTTAGGTACAGCAGGTTTTATCTATATTTCTTTAAGACAGATTTTTTTTTATATTTGTAAAGCATGTTATAAATATAAGATTATAATCCGTTTTGTTGATTTCCAAAAGTCTGTTTTTAAATGACTGCAATTATATGTGTATTTATTTCGATAAGCAATACTAATATAAGCTAAATATTTTTTTATGTTTAGTATATTAATCGAATGTGGATACTAGAATGTTTACCTTCGAATAACAGATAAGAAAACGTAAGTCGCTGTCGAATTAACCATATCTGAGGATTAATATACTGCGTAAAATAATAGGAACGCATATGATAAAACCTAACACAAAGAGAGAACAGCAATAGTCTGTTTTGAAACACGCAACACGTTAATTCATAAAAATAGTATAAGCACAAGGAATATGACAAAACAGTTATTGCGACTCCATTTTTATATAGCTATTTTTAGCTGTTATTTAGCTATTATTAAACTGTTATGTAGCTGTTATTTAGAAAAACAAATTGAGTTTAAAAACGCCCTTTATTTCATCTGTTTCGAATATACACTATTCTTGTTAAAGTATGAATAAGAAAATACCCTCATGGGATAATAGACCTTCAGTTTGGAAGAGTCAAGCGCGTTCATATACAAGTATAATTACAGAAAGTGAATTAGAAAAAAACGGAACATTTGTATTTCTTTAAGGATTGAGACAATTCGCTTTTCTTAAGCAACGGTACCGCAAAAATGTGCAATCGAACTTTTGGTATAAACTTCCTCGCTGAGTTCGCGACATTTTGTCATATTTTGTACGAGTTTCTTCCGACGCACGTAATTTTAGCTTGATTGTATCATATATAAGACTTCTTAAATACATTATCCTCTCAGGTTTTGTTGACAATAGAGGTGTGAAAGCTATCAACGTTCTGTAAATATAAGAGGAATTTAAAAAAAAAACTGCAAAAAATCTATTTTTGCGTTGCTTTAAGAAAATAAATTAAGCCGTTATTTATTTATCTACTAACAGATTTATCACCACAGAACATAGGCGCTAAAACGCAACAGATGAAATGAATGAATGTGAGTATAATCCTAACGAAAAGGAGTTACAATTCTGATTCATATATACTTACATCGACTTTTATTGCTTCTATTCTATTAAATGGCGTACAAATAACATTGCGACTGTATATTTGCTAAATTCTGCTAAAACCAGATGAAATCGCGTTGATCGGAAAATGTAGGCAAACAATTGAGTACAAACATTTACTAGACTTGATTCAGGCCACCGCTTATTCAAGTTCAAAATCCAATCGAGTGTAAGGATTCATATACTTATCAGTTAGACAATGGCTCAAGAGAACATTAATTCTTGACGATGATTGAAATTAGACAAGAACGGCTTCTCGGTAATCTGTTTACATGTGATTTGAGTATGTCTATGTTGTAGTAAGCATAGAAGTATACATACTACTTGGAAAACAGGTAGGTATTTCTAGGAAATCTAATTTACTCATGAAAGTTTGTATTTAGTTTGAGCTCCATATAGTAAAAAAAAAACACTTACGGTAGTTGTAGCAAGACATGTTTTTGTTCAGGGCTGTTTTACAGGAGAATAATGGTAGATTAGATCTCAGTGGAGCATGATGCAATAAACATATGGATAGAGAATAGAAAAATAAGCAACATATATTCTGTTAGAAAGTAATGGTATTGAAGATGAGAAAAGCTACTCCACTAAATTTCTGAATCAGTTTTGCACATTATGAAACAAAAATAAGTATGCTAACACACCTCCACATACGTAACAAATATGCTTTGTGTCGTGCTTGAAACTGCAATCAGTTGATTATTTTAAATATGAGACTAACGTTCACATTATTAGCATTTTATCACTTTTTTATTTTGAAGATTTTTTTTCAGTTTGTGAAATATATTAAACAATTGCATAATAATGTCCTTGTCTGAGAAATGACATAGAAAACCGATTACAGAAGTACATGAAAATCGAATTTAACACATATTTTTGTTCTTAGTCCAACTCCTTATTTGCAATATTAACAGTCATTAATCAGCGTTTAAAAAAGGAATATTGATATTCTACATGGAATACATGATTGAGAAATTATAATTATATGTAAGGTTTTCTGAGAACTAACACGTTGTGTGCTAATTCGCTAAACAGACAATGACTAGAAAGTAACATCAACATTGCTTTACTCATTGTTACGACCGTGACGTCACATACGTGATAGTCTTCACGAACGCCATTTACCCAATCTAACGTAATCGTCTTTTTTTTTTGTTTATTAAGTCTTTAAGTTTTCCAAAACGGTGACGTAATTAAACATGCATTTGCATACATGCTTCCGCGCTGTTGTTGTGTTGGTGGGTATACATATCTGGGACGACATTTATAGCGTAGGATGAGAAATTCATAGAACAGTGTACACGGCAACGACGATGACGCACTTCTTGTTGATTTCATATCATTCTGATGACAGATATGAATGTGAAGATGTGAAATGGAGAGTTCTTTTAACATGGAGACTAGCCTTCATTTTTTATGATGGGAGATACAGTCAACATTTTGGAAGGGTGTTTCATTTAATGTTCGTTTTCAAAAGCGATAGACACACCACATTACCTTTTGATAGATGACAATCGATGACTAAGGTTTACTTATAACATAAATACATTTATTCCAGTTGAATATAATTATGATCAGGTATTCGATGACTTTTAGATATCTACATTGTCTTGTCTCCTTTCTAGTTCGCTTTTCAAAATCACTTCGGTCCTGGATATGACCTTAAACTATATCCGATGGTGAGGCCCTTGCTTGCAAGCCTTAAGTAGTGTGGAGCCACCCTTTAATTGCCATTGCTCCCAGGTTCACTCTGACCCGGAGTGGTAGCACCTGTTAGGGTCCCAACTATGGGTTAAATAGAATACGACTTAAAAAACAAATATACTATATTAAAAAATCGTTCTTCAAAATCACCAGATTCGGCATTAAATAACCTGAAAAGAGTTGATATGCCGTAAAACAAAACAACCAACCAACCAACATCGCTTCGGCTAACTCAACTGTCTGTCAACTACATAGTGTTCTGTCTGCTGATTTGCCTGATTGACTCTAACTTTACTGAATATATTGTAATTTATCTTTTTTGTGACGTCAGGTGTTATAAATGAAAAAAAACTATATCAAATACTATTAAAAACCCGCCGAATATATGTAAACCTTTTTTCACAGTAACATGTATTGAGCGAGTTTTTAACAGTATTTTATCCGGGTTTTTATTTATAACATCTTTTCCCAAACTTACCGTGTTAAAGAGAGAATCAGACTCTATCTTGAATGTTCCAATACATCGGTAAACACTGTATGGTTTTTGAGCTGAATAAACATGTTACATTGAATAAAAACACGAAAAATATATCCAGTTAGGTAGAAAAGTAACTTATCTTGCCTTTGATAACATTTATTTGTTATATATTTGTTTTTTGACAACTTTTTCGAATCTATGTGTACAGTAATACAAACACTTCTAGCGATTTTCTGGACATATCTTTCTCCTAATCTCGCGGGTTTTTTTTTAAATCTCAGTTGACAACATTGCATCACTAATAAAACACTACAGGCTTAATGTAAACAGAATGTGTTTACAATATCGGTAAATTTTCGATGGGTTTAATTACACAAATATTGATAATGTAACCATGTGATTGAACTTTAATTTAAATTAACCACACGTGGTCGCAAAATGAATGCCGACGCTCAAAGTGTATACACATTTTGACTCCTCCCTTTATTTAAAAAATCACCACAAATCAGGAAATTAACGAATTTTAATGAAAATTGCAGTATTTTTCAAATACTGATCGCAGAATATAAGGGACTAATTATTTTTACTTAACTCTTAGTGAAAATGATTTATTTTGTTTAAACAAAAAATACCGTTACTAAAGTTATTGTTTTCAGTAGTAAAAAAAAAACGCAATAATTTATTTTTGCTTCTTTTAAATCATCGTAATTTGTAACAATAAAAAATAATTTTTACAGTAACATTACGAAAGAAGCCCCTAAATTCCGTAATTCTCGAATACTATTCAGGAAATTAAAGATTCAATAAGATTCTTATTTCAGTCACATAAATTATTTAGGGTGAAATGAGTTTAGGAATTTATAGCAAAACCTAAATATTTTTTTTGGTAAATATCTAGATACGCTACTACAGAACACCGACCACTCTAATTTGTGGGGGGTGGGTGATGTTGGGGAGCGCCAACATCACATCCGCCCCCCCCGCTCGCGCCCCCAATGTAATAAGTAAAATCTTCGGAAAATGTTAAATGATGTTCTAATTGGTAAATGTCGGTGCGTTACTTACGGAAAATTTGAAAATTCGATGTTCCAGGTAAAAAAAAAATCCAGATAAATTACCCCCCCCACTCTAACTTGGTGTGCTTTCCTTTTCTTATTTTATTTCTTTTTCAGCTAATTTTAAATTTTCCACCCAAAAAGCGCTATAATGTATTTTTGAAAATTAGAAAATTCTATGTCCTGAAAAAAATCCCCCCAACGTAGTTTGCTTGGTGAAGCCGTCGTTTATGCTACAGCGTGCGTATGCGTAGCATAAACGGAAGCTGCAAAATGGTGGAAAGAAGTTCGTGGGTTCAGGGGTAAATACCATGCAAGCGGTAAATTTGCCCCAAGTTTGACTATCAGTTCGTTGTCAGCGACCTCAATTACCTATAAAAACAAATTAGAGTGGTCGGTGTTCTGTAGTAGCGTATCTGGATATTTACCTTTTTTTTTTCTTCCTTAAAAAATAGCATTAATACAGTAAGTTACGTAAACTGACTTTTTCGTTTAAAAATGGAATTATTTCCCTTCGTTATTAACTTAAAAAAAATGAATATTTTGTGTTTTATATACGTAAAGTACAATTGTTGAATGTTACTGTTTTGATTATATTCGTTTGGGGGGCACAATTAAAAAATTAAGAAAGATTAAAACGAAGCGAAATTTAAGTTTCCGTACCATTTTTACAACAACCGTAAAACAGTGCATACTCAGCAAGTTTTATCGTAATTTATAAGCATATTGAAACACTAAATCAACATTTTATTTATTTTTTTGCATAATTAATAATGGAAATATTTTTCTGTTTATTTTCTTAACATCTGTTAAAAAATAATTTGTACATTCTCTTGAAAAAAAGAATCAAACTTTTCTCTACTTTCACATGTGTTCCATTTTAACACACTGAGCCACAGCAACGCGTGGCCGGGTACAGCTAGTAATAAATAATAATAATAATAATAATAATAATAATAATAATAATAATAATAATAATAATAATAAAACACAAATAATAATTATAATAGAATAATAATAGAATAATAATAGAATAATAATAAGAATAATAATAACTATGATTATAATAGAATAATAAAATAATAATAATGACACAATAATAATAGTGAAATAAAAATAATCAAAATAGAATAATAAAGAATTATAATATTAATGATAATAATAATAATATAATAATGATAATAATAATAATGAAATAATAATAATAATATAATAATAATAAAAAATAATAATAATGGAATAATTATAATAATAATAGAATAATAATAAAATAATAATAATAATAATAATATTAGAATGATAATAATAATAATAAACTATTAATAGAGTAATAAAAATAATAATTGAATGGTAATAGTAGCAATGAAATAATAATAATAATAATTGAATTATTAAAATACTAAATATATTAATAGGAATAGAATGATAAAAATAATAATAATGATAATAGTAATGAAATAAAAGAAATTATAATAATATGAAAAATAATAATAATATTAAAAATTATAATAATATTAAAAATAATAGTAATATTAACAATAATACTAATAATAGAATAATATTAGAATTATAATAGAATAATAATGAAATATTAATAATTTTAATAATATTAATATAACAATAATGATAATAGAATAATAATAATAATAGAATAATAATAATAATAATAATAATAATAATGATAATAATGAAATAGAAATAATAATAATAGAATAATAATAATAGAATAATAATAGAATAATGTAATAATAATATTAATAATAATAGAATAATAATAATCGAATAATAATAGGATAATGTAATAATAATAATAGTAATAATAATAATAGTAATAATAATAATAATAATAATAATAATAATAATAATAATAATAATAATAATTAATTAAATAATTATTGAAAAGTCATTCATCATTACTCTGTCTTTGTTTACATTATCACACTTGACAACGAATGTCCAGGAAAAGTAACTTCTAGTTAATATTTACTTTAAAAATATGCAAAGGATGCAAATAATTTATAGCGATTTTAAATGGTTCCTTTTATTTTATAGTAAATTGAATTCATTAACAAACAAACAAAACGCAACTAAAAAAAGTACATTCAGGATTGCACTGGGTATCATTCCATCCGTAATCTTATGCTCTAATAGTCAGCTATATCTCTAGATGACAAATATCTGATTGTTTTAAAAAGAAACTATAGCTCTTGTCGGTGTAACGTAAAATGTTCCCCTGTAAATATTCTGTTTTTTTTTTAACTATATGAAAAAGAAATGAGCCTATATTTAGGATCGGATTTTTGGAATATTCGATACTTATCGAGTGAATTTTTGTACAAAACATTTAAAAACACTAGTAGATATATAAATTACCGTTGTCTGAAATTTGATAAAAGATACGCTCAGTAGTTTCGGAACATATCAAGAAGTAACTTACACAAACACAAAGTGACTTTTTTGCCATACTAGAAATTCTATAAAAACGAGATATAGAATGATATTTAAAAGCGCTGAGTGTACGTCTGGGTTTAGTAAAATTTAGTAGAATCTGACATGAATAACAAAGTTTAGCATAGAAAATTATTAAATAGAATATAGAAAGGAAAATACAAAAAAGATGTTTGATACGAAACTTTCGTCCCCTAGCTATTGAATCATTATTCATCAGATAAGGTTGTTCCAATATTGGAACAATGAATTATATATATATATATATATATATATATATATATATATATATATACACACAAAAAGAGAAAGAAAAAAGAGAGAGAGTAGGGGAAACAGAGGGGGAAAGTGAGAAAGAAATAGAGATAATTAAGAAAACGGATATATTTTTTAATCATCTTTTACACGACTTTCTCTCATTTGTCTATTTTTAAAATCTTTCCTTATTTGTCACGACCCAATAAATTTATCACGTGAACTACTAAAGGTACGGCGCTAGGAGTTTGACAAACGCTGCTTTTATAATATATATATATATATATATATATATATATATATATATATATATATATATATATATCTGTGTGTGTGAGTGTGTTTGTTGATATTTGTGACGAATTTAGCGGGTGTATGTTTAATCCCAGTAAAATCCTATGTTTATTGCATAATAAAAATAAACACAGAAGCTTTTACTGAAGTCTTAATATATTGTTGCCAAAATTGTTGACAGCATTAATAAATTGATACTATGCTTACTCGTGATCTTTTACAATCGAATCGGCTGAGCTTACATATCTAATAAGAGTATTACAATACACGTATGTTCTTTTCATAAATGTTCAGATGATATGCCTATAACTAAAAACTTTACATACTTAGTCTTAAATCTTACCAAACGTCTTTTACACGCGATCAAAACTGTCAAGATATTTACGCGTTACCTATTCTATATTCAATGCACAAGTTGGTGTAAGCTCTCTATTTCCGAAAGGAAGAACGTGATTGCTATGTATCCTAATAAGATAATAAGTCTACAAATTGACAACCTGCAGCATGTTTCAACTTTAGCCAACGATTCGTATTCTTACGCACAAACACTTCGGACGATTTTATTATCTGTCAAGCTTTTAGATGTACACCTTTTCGAGCATTTCAGCTGGTATTAGACAGATTTCTCTGTTTCTCTATGATCTAATATATATATATATATATATATATATATATATATATATATATATATACACGCACTCACACACATATATATATAGATAGGTTGTTGTCTCCTATACACACACACACACACACACACACACACACACACATATATATATACTCGGGTTTTTTTTTATTCAAAAGTAATGGACTAGTGAATTCAACGAGGTTGTTAGATAGTGCTCAATAAAGAGCTGATAATACTTGTTTATTGTTATATAAACATGTTTACATCCCGCTGCTACAAACAGCCACTTGTTTCAATCAAACAATTGAACATTTGAATAGTCAAGTCGCTGCCTGATGATATCTGTTGTTTGATTGAAACAAGTGGCTGTTTGTAGCTGCGGGATGTAAACATGTTTATATAACAATAAACAAGTATATATATATATATATATATATATATATATATATATATATATATATATATATTATAAAGAAGTAAACCATCGCGTAAATTCAATCAACTGAAATAAGATGGAAAACGGGGTGAGGAAAAGGAAAAAAAAACAATGGGGAAAGTTACATGTAACACATGTATCAATAAAATAAATAAGTCGATTAAAAACACGATCGTTAAAATATTTATATATATTTATATCGTTAGAATTATTTGGGTAGTCAGGGTTTTTTTTTTAACCTCCTCTCCGCTCTTGCTCCATACCACTGCCAAATATTCTAAAAAAAAAATAATTTTCAGACTTATGACCCTTGAAAATGTTAGTCTGAACGAAAAGCGCTTCGGGTGTATTTTAACGATCTTGTTTTTAATCGACTTATTTATTTTATTGATACATGTGTTACATGTAACTTTCCCCATTTTTTTTCCTTTTCTTCCTCACCCCGTTTTCCATCTTATTTCAGTTGATTGAATTTACGCGATGGTTCACTTCTTTATAATTATTCTATAATATTTTGCCAATCGAATAAAGATATATATATATATATATATATATATATATATATATATATATATATATATATATGAGACAACAACCTCTCACATCACGCACAAAATAAATGCTGTGCGTTTTACACCTGCCTAATAGTTTCACCACTTCAGCAGTTAGATAATTATTTTTTAAAGCTCCTCTTTATATTCACAATATCTCTTCTTCTCTTCTATCTATCTATCTATCTATCTATCTATCTTCTTCAGACGCATCTAGTTAGTATTTTCTTACTGTTTTTTTTTTTGCTATACAATTATAATTATTGCAGTATTTTTATTAATTAAAATAAGACTTACGTGCACAATAATATATTTTCACTCAGAAAATTAAAGGCTCACTTAAGAAATAACATTGATATAAAATAGAGCAATTTTAAACAAAAATTTTCGTGGATATTAAACGATTATTTGTCATATACTTTGTCGTCTTCAGTTCTTTCCTATAATAACGTGGTATTAATACAAATATACTAAAAGCGTATGCTTAGATTAATTAAGACAAATTCATTAGATTAAGAGTTTTATGTTGTTTATTAAAATATATAATCTGTTATTAGTTGGAATACATATCCCTTTAAGATAAAATCATAATGCTACGGCATATTTAGCTAGTGATCCTTATTACTTAAAGTAATCAATATTATTATTCTGATATTCAACTCCCCTGCAATATCAGTATGACAATCTATTTATTAGTTTGATAGACTACTCCAGAAATAGTGATATATTTACATTCAGCACAAATTTGGTTGTTTATATTTCTTTGACTAGCATAAAGATGTTTCAGACATCGTGTATGATTATATATACATATTGAAATGTGGGAAAATATATGTAATTATGCGTCATTCTAAAACAAAATATCCCAGCTAAATTTTGTTTATCTTTGTCTATCATTTCCTTTCCAAAACCGGTATATATCAGAAGCAACGCTTGTGCTTCCATTTAAGTACGTGTTCATATATTCATAAACATATTTATTTTTTCATGCACATCTCTCTCATTTCTGTATTAACAATTATTATATATTCAAGGCACTAATGAAATACGATGGTATTGCTGTAGGTATATAGCTCATATACATTTTTGATACTTATTGACACTATTTGTTTAATCCTTGTGTACCATTAATGAAACAACGTGTATATATATATATATATATATATATATATATATATATATATATATGTAGTAAGTTATAAAATGTATATGGCGATTAAGCTACACTGAATGTTCCGCGTTTCATCATCTCTAGGATCCCTCAGGTCACAATATTTGCGAAAGAAAACCTGAATAACAAGAAATATTACGTAGGTATGACTTCCTTAGATTTCAAAACTCGATACTATGATCACAAAAGTACATTCAACAATAAAAAAAACACCGTATGAAAACAACACTAGCGAATAAATACTGGGAACTCAAGGAAAGCGGATATTCGCCGGTAGTCGAATGGAAAATAATGAGACAAGCTACCACGTGTAGGGACCTAGACGACCCATGCAGATTATGCCTTCACGAAAAATTTGCTATCCTATACTTTAAAAAACCCCAACATCTATTAAACTGTAGAAGAGAAATAGCAAACAACTGTGTTCACAAGCAAAATTTACTCTAGGATAGCGATACAAAATAGTTTTAAAACTAACAAAAACTACTAAAAATAAACAAATAAATAAATTAAATAAACATGAATATACATAAACGACCACACACATATGTATGTAAATATATATGTATATTTATATGTGCATATATGTGTGTACATATATATATATATATATTTATATATAAACTAACATTAAAAAAACACTAACCTAGATTTAAAACAGACCAAGAAGCTAAATATCCAGGGTAAATAGAGCACCCACAAATGAACAGGTCAACCAGAGATCAAATAGGCCTTTGTCCGATAAATGCATTCATTGGCTGATAGGAAGGGCGCGGCGGATACGAGAAAGCTGATTTGCTAACTAAAATTTCAATAGAAGAAGCGAATATAAAAACGACAAACAAACACAGAATTTGCGCATAAGCCTGAAGAATCCTAGAGTGGATGATACGCGGAATATTCAGTGTAGCTTAATCGCCATAAACATTTTGAACCTTACTATATATATATATATATATATATATATATATATTGACATACACAATTCTGTATTACTTTTAATTATAGCTCCTATTAGAAGATGCATGTCTCTAATCTTATATACTCCACTTTCTCTTTAGGTACAACAGGTTTTATCTATATTTCTTTAAGACAGATTCTTTTTATATTTGTAAAGCATGTTATACATATAAGATTATAATCCGTTTTGTTGATTTCCAAAAGTCTGTTTTTAAATGACTGCAATTATCTGTGTATTTATTCCGATAAGCAATACTAATATAAGCCAAATATTTTTTTATGTTTAGTATATTAATCGAATGTGGATACTTCGAATAACAGATAAGAAAACGTAAGTCGCTGTCGAATTAAGCATATCTGAGGATTAATATACTGCGTAAAATAATAGGAACGCATATGATAAAACCTAACACAAAGAGAGAACAGGAATAGTCTGTTTTGAAACACGCAACACATTAATTCATAAAAATAGTATAAGCACAAGGAATATGGCAAAACAGTTATTGCGACTCCATTTTTGTATAGCTATTTTTTAGCTGTTATTTAGCTATTATTAAACTGTTATTTAGCTGTTATTTAGAAAAACAAATTGAGTTTAAAAACGCCCTTTATTCCATCTGTTTCGAATATACACTATTCTTGTTAAAGTATGAATAAGGATGGGATAATAGACCTCCAGTTTGGAAGAGTCAAGCGCGTTCATATACAAGTATAATTACAGAAAGTGAATTAGAAAAAAACGGAACATTTTTATTTCTTTAAGGATTGAGACACTTCGCTTTTCTTAAGCAACGGTACCGCAAA
Organism: Euprymna scolopes; assembly: GCF_053919585.1. Taxonomy (NCBI): domain Eukaryota; kingdom Metazoa; phylum Mollusca; class Cephalopoda; order Sepiida; family Sepiolidae; genus Euprymna; species Euprymna scolopes. The sequence goes on along the minus strand of NC_136486.1, from coordinate 63,696,193 downwards.
AATGTGCAATCGAACTGTTGGTATAAAGTTCCCCGCTGAGTTCGCGACATTTTGTCATATTTTGTACGAGTTTCTTCCGACGCACGTAATTTTAGCTTGATTGTATCATATATAAGACTTCTTAAATACATTATCCTCTCAGGTTTTGTTGACAATAGAGGTGTGAAAGCTATCAACGTTCTGTAAATATAAGAGAAATTTAAAAAAAAACTGCAAAAAATCTATTTTTGCGTTGCTTTAAGAAAATAAATTAAGCCGTTATTTATTTATCTACTAACAGATTTATCACCACAGAACATAGGCGCTAAAACGCAACAGATGAAATGAATGAATGTGAGTATAATCCTAACGAAAAGGAGTTACAATTCTGATTCATATATACTAACATCGACTTTTATTGCTTCTATTCTATTAAATGGCGTACAAATAACATTGCGACTGTATATTTGCTAAAATCTGCTAAAACCAGATGAAATCGCGTTGATCGGAAAATGTAGGCAAACAATTGAGTACAAACATTTACTAGACTTGATTCAGGCCGCCGCTTATTCAAGTTCAAAATCCAATCGAGTGTAAGGATTCATATACTTATCAGTTAGACAATGGCTCAAGAGAACATTAATTCTTGACGATGATTGAAATTAGACAAGAACGGCTTCTCGGTAATCTGTTTACATGTGATTTGAGTATGTCTATGTTGTAGTAAGCATAGAAGTATACATACTACTTGGAGAACAGGTAGGTATTTCTAGGAAATCTATTTTACTCATGAAAGTTTGTATTTAGTTTGAGCTCCATATAGTAAAAAAAGACACTTACGATAGTTGTAGCAAGACATGTTTTTGTTCAGGGTTGTTTTACAGGAGAATAATGGTAGATTAGATCTCAGTGGAGCATGATGCAATAAACATATGGATAGAGAATAGAAAAATAAGCAACATATATTCTGTTAGAAAGTAATGGTATTGAAGATGAGAAAAGCTACTCCACTAAATTTCTGAATCAGTTTTGCACATTATGAAACAAAAATAAGTATGCTAACACACCTCCACATACGTAACAAATATGCTTTGTGTCGTGCTTGAAACTGCAATCATTTGATTATTTTAAATATGAGACTAACGTTCACATTATTAGCATTTTATCACTTTTTTATTTTGAAGATTTTTTTTCAGTTTGTGAAATATATTAAACAATTGCATAATAATGTCCTTGTCTGAGAAATGATATAGAAAACCGATTACAGAAGTACATGAAAATCGAAGTTAACACATATTTTTTTCTTAGTCCAACTCCTTATTTGCAATATTAACAGTCATTAATCAGCGTTTAAAAAAGGAATATTGATATTCTACATGGAATATATGAATGAGAAATTATAATTATATGTAAGGTTTTCTGAGAACTAACACGTTGGGTGCTAATTCGCAAAACAGACAATGACTAGAAAGTAACATCAACATTGCTTTACTCATTGTTACGACCGTGACGTCACATGCGTGATAGTCTTCACGAACGCCATTTACCCAATCTAACGTAATCGTCTTTTTTTGTTTATTAAGTCTTTATTTTTCCAAAACGGTGACGTAATTAAACATGCATTTGCATACATGCTTCCGCGCTGTTGTTGTGTTGGTGGGTATACATATCTGGGACGACATTTATAGCGTAGGATGAGAAATTCATAGAACAGTGTACACGGCAACGACGATGACGCAATTCTTGTTGAGTTCATATCATTCTGATGACAGATATGAATGTGAAGATGTGAAATGGAGAGTTCTTTTAACATGGAGACTAGCCTTCATTTTTTTTGATGGGAGATACAGTCAACACTTTGGAAGGGTGTTTCATTTAATGTTCATTTTCAAAAGCGATAGACAAACCACATTACCTTTTAATGGATGACAATCGATGACTAAGGTTTACTTATAACATAAACACATTTATTCCAGTTGAATATAATTATGATCAGGTATTCGATGCCTTTTAGATATCTACATTGTCTTGTCTCTCTTTCTAGTTCGCTTTTCAAAATCACTTCGGTCCTGGATATGACCTTAAACTATATCCGATGGTGAGGCCCCAGCTTGCAGGCCTTAGGGAGTGTGGAGCTACCCTTTAATTGCCATTTCTCCCAGGTCCACTCTGACCCGGAGTGGTAGCACCTGTTAGAGTCCCAACTATGGGTTAAATAGAATACGACTTAAAAAACAAATATACTATATTAAAAAATCGTTCTTCAAAATCACCAGATTCGGCATTAAATAACCTGAAAAAGAGTTGATATGCCGTAAAACAAAACAACCAACCAACCAACCAACCAACCAACCAAAATCGCTTCGGCTAACTCAACTGTCTGTCAACTACGAAGTGTTCTGTCTGCTGATTTGCCTGATTGACTCTAACTTAACTGAATATATTGTAATTTATCTTTTTTTGTGACGTCAGCGCGTGCACAAATATGTTAATGTCTCCTCCTGTGAGTTTACATATTACATATGTCTCCAATACGCTTTTCGCAACACAAAGAAAATTCCTTTATTTACATTGTCGATTCTACTTGCTCTGACCCAATTAGTTGTGTAGTTATTTTTCACAGAATGGACATTGCTCTACATTCCTATCATCGTATCAAAATTGCAATATGTATTCTTTTTAACTTTTGATTACTGGGTTCGATTCTATACTTATTCTTTAATAAATATTATTTTCAAATCTTATTTACATTGTTTTTATTATTACCTGGATTTGGTCCCTTCTATATAAAACACACATTTCAATATACAACATTATCTTACAGTGTTAGTTGATTTTTTTTCTAATTCACTAATCGGTGTAGGATCAAGTGAAAATATAATCAATATACACAACTTCAACTATGTATTGAATATTAAATTGACATAATTTGCCGAAATACAATAATGAATTAAAATAGAAACTTCATTTCGACCTAAAACGGATATTTTTAATAGTTAATTATGAAAACGTAACAACAGCCTATATTTCTTCTATACCTGTTTGGGAAGGTTGCATTAGATTTGCGTTTATTAGACTTGGAATATAAAAGAAGGGAGATTTGACCCTGTCCGGGTTTGAATAAGAAACAACAAATGTTTCACTTTCCCATGCAATTACTGTCATCCAAATCACTGAAATCGTTCATTTGATAATAAAATCGATTAATTGGCTGATCTAGTTATTGACCCTGCATACTTAACGTGCCACAAGGAAGCTTTACAGGCCTTTCTTCAGTGATGTAGCCTACAATGCATTGTTGCCTTCATAGTACTTTAAAAAATCTACTATTGATTTTATAGAATTATATGTATATAATCGCTTCCCTTTATGTTTAAAATTCCAAACTCATGTATTATGATTCCATCGTTCTTTGAACAGAGACATTCATTTTGAACAGGCTCCTGACTTATCAAAGAATCAACTGTTGAATTTTTAAAAATTTGTTTTACATAATCATTTGAATTAAAGTCAAACGAGAAAAAGTCAAATATTAGTGTTCAATTGTGCTCTAACAGTAAATATTCATTTCCGCGCGCCCTTGTTTTTAAAATCTTCAACAGTTTATTTTAGATACTGAGTCTTTCTGCTTTGCGGGGTTAATAGTTCTCAACTGAACTTGTGATTTAAGGTTGATAAAACTGTTAACTTTTGTCAAAATAGTTTATCTTTCTTTAATCTGAAATCTTCGATTACCAATTTTCAATACTTATCGGAGGCATTCCGACATAAAAAATACTAAGTAATAACCCTGCTAGACATATCAAGCATCTTTGTGTGAAATTAAAAAAAAACAAAAAACATCATCGGCCCAGCTGTTTCAGAGTCCATAAGGAACGAACTTACACAGACATATAAACAAGCACACCCAGACACAGTTCCTTTAACATATTGTTGGGGTTATTGGTTTAATATTTAAATGACATGGGTTTTACTTAAGAAAGTGATTTGTCTGTACACAAACACTAAAACGTGTGAGGATATGTGATGCATTGAATTCTATTCTACTTGAGAATTTCACTAATACTAAAGACAATGTGTCATAATAATTTAAATCCTAACATCAATATAAACCATTGAAAAAAGGTTATTTTGGAAGATTTGAAATATCTAAAAATATGTGTAGGAAATGTTTTTTTTCTGTACGATCGTGACAACTCAGCATGAAATGTTATTTTTTTAAGCGTTACAATCTTTTCTCTCTTTTGTTGATATAAGCATATCTTTGACTAGATCTTGCTATAAGCGTAACAGACACAACATTTCTTAATCAATCAATATAAAAATCAGAAGTGATTAGTATCAGTAATTGTCTGTATTTTTGAGATGAGGTGTTTTCATTGACTGAGATTGTCGGACTGACTTCCTCATCTTGGTTGTTATAGAATCAGCAACTATGTTCCAGAGCCTAGCTGGAGTCCGAACACGGTATCCCCGTAATAATAATAAAGGGTTGGGTTCGAGACTCCTAACAAACGGTTCCCCAGTTCGATACACACCACCTGATGAAGGCCGGAGGGAAAAACGGCCGAAACGTTGTGACTATAACAACCAAGATGAGGAAGTCAGTCCGACAATCTCAATCAGATCTGTATCATTCTGTAAAACATACAAACTTTAACATTCAGAAAGAATTAGCTTTAATTTTCTTATATATGTCGTCAGGATGCATTTGATGGTATCTACTGTTAGGTTCTGTCGTAAATTGTTTCTGATTTTGATGACGTGGGTTACATTAAGTCTGTTTTCTTTTCGCAACAAAAAAAGCTAAGATCAGTTTCATAAGAAAACAGGTTTTTATTAAAATTTGATCTCATCTGCTTTAAAATATTTAGGCAAGGAAAATCTAATAGGGATATCATAATATTGAGATATAAATAAAATGTTGATGACTATATTTATATAATATATATATATATATATATATATATATATACATAATTATACATATATACATATATATATATATATATATATATATATATATATATATATATATATATATATATAACAACATTTCCTGGAATAAGATCGTATATTTTATTTTGTCTATACTATGGTCATTTAAGGAATGTGGCTAATCAGAAAAATGCAACATATAAAAAAAAACGAACTGTAGTAATTATATTTTGACGGGTATGTACAATCAGTCTCTACAACTATTCCTGTTATGTATTAGAAAATATATAACTACTCTTTTAAAGTAAAATGTATAATTTCTATATTTAGTCACAAAAATAAATTATGCGATGTTTTGTAGATACTATTTTTCAAGTAATCCTAATATTAATTGTATTAAATATTATACATATATATATATTAGTTGCTTAATAATATAACTATGATTGAATAACTATGATTCAATGAAACAATTAAAGTACTAGCATAAAACCTAATTCATTTAATGTAGAAAAGCTTTTGACGAGAATAGGCATTATTTTTTAAAACATGTTTTATTCATAATATAGAAGTTAGATTTTCTGGTTAATATTTTGAGTACAACTTCTAAAGAAAAAAAAATGTTAAAATATTTATAAGCTGGTTACAAATTCAAAAATAACACCCGAAGAGCAAATTCATACCTGTTTTCATATGTATACATGATCTCTCTCTCTTTCTCTCATCCTATCTCTCTCTCTCTATATATATATATATATATAATTATATATATACAGATACAAATATATATGTATATATGCATATATATACATACACACACATATATATATGTATATATACATATATATATACAAAATATACATATATATACATATATATGTATATACATACATATATATACATACATACATACATATATATATATATGGGTGTGTGTGTGTGTGTGTGTGTGTGTGTGGTTATCCAATCATTTACACTTTTTCTTTTTCTATTACTCGTAAGTCTCATACACACGTTTTCGCGTATTTTTATAACTAATACTGCTCTGAGAAATCTTTAATCTTATTCACCGTCAGTTGAACCGAATAACGTATCTAGACTATGTACATTTTCGAGCCGTATTATTTTACATGATTTCAGAAACCTTTAGCCATATTTCTCAGAAATGTCAACGGAAATGTGTGTGTGTAGAGAAGTCGTTTCTGGTAGCTCGGATATTTCTATTTTTATATTGTGAGAATATTTTGAAGAGGATATTTGAAATTATTTATGTCTCTGTCTTAGTTTAGTATTTACATTAGATGGGATCATAATACAACACTAATGTTACTATTGCCAAAATCGATATATCATTGGAATCGATATATGTCTCTCTCAATGTTCGGTACGATATTTTATGACTTACTCTAAAGGAAGACATTTTTAAGTTCCTCAAAACTGTACAGTTTAATGAATTAGTTTCTTCTCCCCGAAATCATACTTAGAGAAAATACTTTTAAAACGTTGTCGTTTATTATTCCATCTATGATGTGTGTGTGCTGAATACGCATGAATTTTGACAGATAATATCTGAATCTGTCTATTAAAATATCGCAAAAACTATTGAATTATTTACTTATATGGCATTCGTAAAGATACTGAAGCCAACCATTAGACTGACTTTGCTACTTTGACGTTCATTTAAAAACACTATTTAATATCCTTTTTTAAAGAAGGAATCTCAGTTATATATTATATTCATGTATATATCCAAAAATAAAATTATCCAACGCAATGACGGAAAAATATTCTCTTGGTAGTGTATTATTTTCTGGTATTATATACATACATACATACATATATATATATATATATATATATATATATATGAGTGTGTATATACGTATATATACATGTATATGTGAATATAAGCATGTATATATATGCGTATATATATTGTATACAGATATATATATATGCGTGTGGATATACGTATATATCCATGTATATGTGCGTATACGCATGTATGCATCTATGCATATATATGTATATATATAATGTATACAAATGTGGATATATATGCATATATATCCATATATGTTTTATATATGAATATATATTTATCTTCATGTATATATATTTCTACGTATACATAAGTCTATTTCTTTGTAAATATATTTATATATATGTACATATACATATATATATATATGTATATGAATCTATATATATATATATATGCATCTATGTATATATACAAATGTGTGTATATATATGTATGTATAACTATACGTATGTATATATATATATATATATCTTTATATTCATGTATATATATATTAGTATATATACATTAGCATATATATCTATATGTATGTATATATATATATGTATACATATATTTGTATGTTTCTACTTATATATAAAATGACTTCGGAATGACTGGAGAGACTTTTATGAAATTTTTCACAGATGTACTATAGGTGGTTGAAAATTTGTGCTCGTATATCTGGTTTCAGAATACTTAGTTTCAGAAAACGATAAACACAACATCACATTAAAAGAGCAACAGTTCGATTTCGCATAAGTGAACTCACCTATACAGTTTAACCTCAAAAGTGTATTTTGTATATATGTAAATATATAATATCAAACTCTCTATATTTCAAATGAAAATATAGTTTACCTACCGTTTTCAGCTTATTACTATCTTAAATTCTTGAGAGCATCCGCTCTGTTTTGACAAATCCGTATAATTATAATGCCAATTCATTATCATTTTTTTATTATTATTTATGAAAAATATCATGCAAAACTTCTCATTTATCGAAAATTAATAAATGCACTTTTTACCGCTGTAGAGAATTAAGAATATTTTTTTCCTAAGACAAACACATTTCAGCTCTTGGTTGAAAAAATTACTTCTGTGATTCTTATCGTTCGATTATTGATGCCAGTTCTAAGTGTCATCACTCTCTATCTGATCATATTTTATAATACACTAAGCAAAAGATTTTTGAGGTTTCCATTCAAGATGATCACTTCGTTTCAACCGAACATCTGCTGAAACATTGTTTTGTCACCACAGAACCTCATCCTATTCATAAATTTTAGATACACTGTTTCTTATGTCATTAATGTAAATTAAGTTCACGTCATAACGAATGAAACTCATTGTAAACACATGGATATATTGCGACTACTTACAACACATAACTTAAATACTTTTAGATTTATACCTGTTTTCGGTGCAAAAAGAGATGTCAATAGTCTTATGTAATGCCATTTTGAGATTATGGCTACGCTTTGGTTAACTCCTCTTTCTACAGAATTCCAACATAAATTAAAGATAAATTAATTTACAGCAGTTGTTTTAGTTCAAAGTCATTTAAGGCATACAACCCATAAAGGTTACAAAAGAACTTATAGCTAAAACTTGCTCATGGAACCCATTTGCTCATACTTATGTGTACATAGAAGGTGGCTGTTTTAACATTTTATGTTCTAGAAACCATTTATGGGCGAAGTTGAAATTTTATTAGAAGTCTCGCGGTCGAGTTTTAATTCAATAAAAATGTCTTCATTGGGCGGATTTTATGAATTAAATGGTAGTATGTTAGTCGTCTGAATTACCAGCAATTCAAGTGGTTTCTTCAATGAACGAATTGCACTCTAATTAAGTCAGTAACTATTAGGCAATAAAAATCGACTTGATGTGTTTGCGACTTTGACATTTTTTATTCGTTATTTTACTCAACGCTGGACGATCACGGCTCGTCCTTGAGAAATCAGCCTTCGAAAACCAATTTCCGGACTGCCAAATTGCACTGAATTAAGAAACATTAATTGAAAATGAAGTTTGATTCAATTTCATTGCCTGCTGATGAATTA